>NW_024847780.1:0-1002 GCF_019175285.1 Sceloporus undulatus
CAGGAGGATTGCAGAAAGACAGTTAGCAAACCAGCCTCAGGTGGCTCAAGGGAGAGCTTCCCTGATTTAAGTGGAAGAGAGGCTTGAGTTTGTTGCTAGAGTTTATTGCATGAGCCCTTGGTGTGATTGCTGTCGCTCTAGCTCCAGACATCTTGTTACCTTGCTACCTTGACCTCGGACCGGACCTTTGTTATCTCTTGGCTATTGTGACCCCGGACTGTTTTGACCACGCTGCTTTCTGGCTTCCTGACTTCGGCTCGTCTTTCGGCACGCTTGACTTTCTGCAACCCCGACACCGGCTTGTTTCCTCGGCTTGCTCTTTGACTGCTTCTCCACAAGGTTTATTTTGCCTACACGTGTTGGCTGCAGGCTTGGTTACCAGCATAAGTCAGAGATTGCTGGCAGCAATCCCGGACAATTGTGGAGCTTCAGACTTTTCTTTCACCTCATAGCATGCCAATATCTAAACATCCTTTTGGCTTGAGTCCAGCTGCATTATTAGCCACAGTGCTACTTGTAGTCATCTTCTGTGCTGTTTCACTAGTTTGTTGAGTGCCTTCCAACCGGCAAGCCTCATCTTCTGGATTTTAGGTTGTCTCATCTTAGAGTCTTCATGGTGAAATGCATTCAAAAGAGATTTACTGCACAGTACTAGTAAGTGTTAGCTATGACACCACTGCCTTTATCTTTGAGAGATCCTCCGCCAGTACCACCACCACTCTGCTGCTGCCCAGTAGTTGTTTGACACATTTAGTATGGCTCCTCAGCAAAAGTCTGTTTGAAACAGGAGACTCTACTAGCATCACTGCTACTGACAGTGTAGACTCTTGCCTCATAGGAGCTTGCACTCTCAGCACAGCAGAAATAATGCACAAATATTATCTGAAGGCAATACAGGTCCTTGGAAATACTGAGAGATAGAATGAGTAAGTCAGTGAACTAGCATTCTCCATTGAATTGTGCCACAGAATGTGTGTTTTGAAGACCAGAGATCTTGGGGGG
>NW_024847781.1:0-1002 GCF_019175285.1 Sceloporus undulatus
TGCCCTGCCTTTCTCAAGAAATGAATCTCAAAGTGTCCCTTTTATGCATCACACTCTGTGGGTGTGTGTCTGTGATAGAGAGATGGAGGGAATGTGAAAAATCAAAAGGGAAGGAAGAAATCCTGAAGGTGAAATGGTAAAGCAGTGCAGATGGTTGGAGAGCAGAGGGAGAAAAGGAAGGGGATCAAGCCTCTGGGAGCCAGGAGGGGAAGGCAGAGCAAAGCCAGGATCGCCTAGCTCTGTGCAAAGAGGAAGGGACCTCTGGGAAGGGCCAGGAGAGAGGCCTTGGGGATTGGGAGGCAGCCACCAACCTGACAGATTTTAAGAACTGGTTTGAGTGAACTTCTGAGAACCAGCTCAAATCCTTGTTTTTAGACATATTTAGGGGTTCCATTTAACAATTATGAGTAATAACTATGAAGGGAAGAAAGGAAGACACAAAACCTGCTTTTCTCTAATATTTCTTTTCTTACCTGAGCTTGCTTAGCTCCATGGTTGATTCAAGAGGTCCTTTGTTACCCAAAATGCTGGAGTATGAGGAGGATACCCGCAAGTGCTATGCTTTTAGGGGAGTTTGGTACTTAGCTCAATAGAACGAAATAGTTTTACTGGGGCAATAGTGACCTCTGGATCCTGCCCGGCTATAGCAGGTCCTGAATCAAACCCAACTTCAGAGGGATTTGAAATAGGTTTTTGTGTTTTATTTAGGGGGGAAGCAAAACACACAGACACATACATATAAGTGTTCATGCACACACAAAAAAACTAGGTAAGAAAGGCGGGAGTGGTGAATAGATGTAAGTCTTTGATAATGGTGATACGTTACCTATCCAGATATTTATTCCAATTGCTGAGGATTTGGAATGGGAAGAGTTCAGTAGTTCATGCAACAATTGGGATTGGTGAGTGCATTGAGGTGCTTAGCCATGAAAACAAACAGCGTCTGTCTGTAACGGGACTGACACCGAAGAACAGCAAGTCGGGGCTGATATTTATACGGAA
>NW_024847782.1:0-1002 GCF_019175285.1 Sceloporus undulatus
GCAAAGAAGCCTTTTAGCGCCAGACTCACCCTTTTCGTCCGCGTTTCCCGCAGTGGCATCCCTCACAGGGTTGGCGTTTGTGGCCTCCGAGGAGGAAGAACCAGAGATGGCCAGGAAGGGCTTCCTGTCAGGGAAAGTCTTCTTGGCACCATCTTGGGAGCTGGCGGCCATTTCCGCGAATATGTCCTGCGTCGAGTTAGAGTCGGAGAGGACGGCGGTGGTGCTGTCCTGGCTCCGTTCTGCACAGAAAAGCGGGATGAAACAAAGATATCGATTATTGAATATCAAATATTGATTATCAATTTCCCCATCGGTGGAAATAAATCCGCGTTCGCAAAGCATTTCCAAAAGCGAAGAAGCAGGCTTTATAATATAAGCAGCATTATAATAATATTTATTTATTTATTTATCAGAGCGGCTTACGATTTGTTAATTATTTTATTATTATTATTAAATATATTTTTATTTAATTATTACAATTTTTAATTTAATTGTAAGAAATATAAATATAAATACTAATAAAAATATTTAATTGTAATAATTACAATGATTACAATAAATATATTTTTATTTAATTATGATATTTAATTATTTTATTTTAGTAATTATTTAATTGAAATAAATTGTAATAATGTATATAAAAATAAATATAACTATAAATAATAATAAAATATATTTAATTGCGGCATTACTAGTACAATTTTTCTTTAATTATTACAATTATTTTATTATTGTAATAGTTATTTATTGTAATAATTATTTAATTGTAATAATCATCTTGATATAAAAATATAATATAATATAAATAACAATAAAATATATTTAATTGTAATAATTACAATTATTACAATATATTTTATTTATTACAATCATTTAATTATTTAATTGTAGTAATTATTTAATTGTAAGAAATTGCAATAATATTAATATTAATATAATATATAAATAAGGATAAAATATATTTTATTTTAATAATTACAATTATTACAATATATTTTAATT
>NW_024847783.1:0-1002 GCF_019175285.1 Sceloporus undulatus
AAGTAACTTGGGCCCAAGCCATGTAGGGCTTTATAGGTAATGACCAACGCTTTGTATTGAGACCGGAAGCTAATAGGCAGCCAGTGAAGAGATTTTAAAACAGGTGTTATATGGTCCGACCTTAAGGCTCCAGTGACCAGTCTGGCTGCAGCATTTTGAATTAATTGAAGCTTCCAAACCTGGTACAAAGGTAGCCCCGTGTAGAGCGCATTGCAGAAATCCAAGCGAGAGGTTACCAGCGCATATACTACGGTTTCAAGGTCCTTTCGGTCCAGACAGGGTCGCAGTTGGCAGATCAGCCGAAGCTGGTACCAAGCACTCCTGGCCATCGCATCCACCTGAGATGACAACTGCAGAGATGAGTCCCAAACTGCGGACTTTGTCCTTTAGGGGAAATGCAACCATATCCAGGACTGGATGGCAAATTTCCCTGTCTGGACTTGGAGTACCTATCACAAGTACCTCTGTTTTCTCTGGATTCAGCTTGAGTTTGTTTTCCCTCATCCAGCCCATTACTGACCCCAGGCAGGCATCCAGAGGAGAGGTGCCATCCTTAGTCACTCTCTCAGTCGGAGACATGGAGAGATGGATCTGGGTGTCATCAGCGTACTGATAACACCGAGCTCCATGTTTCTGGATGATCTCTCCCAGCGGCTTCATGTAAATGTTAAACAGCATGGGGGACAGAATGATGCCTTGAGGGATGCCAGATGTCAGCTCTCTTTTACGAGAGCTGCTGTTCCCCAGCCTCACCATCTGGAATCTGCCCGAGAGGTAGGAGCGCAGTGCCACCAATACCTAACTCTCTCAGGTGGTCCAGAAGGATACCATGGTCGATGGTATCGAAGGCCGCAGAGATGCCCAAGAGCACCAGCAGGGTCACATTTCCCCTGTCGATGCCCAGACGGAGATCATCGACTAAAGCGACCATGGCAGTCTCCACTCCGTATCCCACCCATAAGCCAGTTTGAAATGGGTCTAGATAATCGGTTTCATGCAAGA
>NW_024847784.1:0-1001 GCF_019175285.1 Sceloporus undulatus
GTTGAACTATGTGTAAATAGGAAAGTGCTGAAAAACAATATTGAGACATTAAACTTGAACAGGGACAAAGGCTTTTTATTCACACCGCCTAAGTAAACCAGGTCAGCTATAAACTGTTACCACCTGACTGTTGTTTTCCAAATGGCCACTGCAAAAAGTAATTGCCACTGCCTTCTGATCTCGCTCCTTACAATGCTGCCCTTTGAACATTTCATACACGCAGCTCATTCCACCAATCGTGGCATCTGTCTGGTAAACCCAGAGAAAGATGGAGTGAACTGTGTCCTCAAAAATCTATACAGGTTGCCTCCTTTATATGAAATGCATGGTCCCAGGATTATTTGGGATTTTGAAGTATCTGCATGTAGACAATTGAGGTATCTTGCAGATGGGACCCAAGTCTAAAAACAAAGTTCATTTATGTTTCAGATACACCGTATACACATAGTCTGAAGGTAATTTTATATACAGTATTTTATTTATTTATTTAAACATTACACATACAGCAGAGCCAGTGTGCCATAGTGGCTTGGCTGTGATGCTATGACTCTGGAGACCAGGATTCAAAACTGCGCTCAGCCATGGAAACCCACCGGGTGACCTTGGGAAAGTCGCGCTCTCTCAGCCTCAGAGGATGGCAATGGCAAACGACAACAAAGTGTGTATACCACAAGAGAGCAAAGGTTTCACCATTTCAGTCACTCATGAGAAAAGCTTTGGATTTTGGAGCATTTTGGTTTTCCTTTGCCTCAACCTGAGGCTGAGAGAGAGTGACTTGCCCAAGGTCTCTCAGTCGGGTTTAAACCCTGATCTCCTGAGTATAGCACACCATTCAGGCTCTCCTTTTAATGCCCAACCTATATATGCATGTATATTACAGATATGAGGCAGTGCGGCATAGTGGCTTGAGTGCAACTCTGGGTTCAAATCCCATCCCGGCCATGGAAACCACATTGGGCTCCAAAACACACTGCAGAAATAACCCAGTTTGAGACCGCTTT
>NW_024847785.1:0-1001 GCF_019175285.1 Sceloporus undulatus
TGCGGTAAACTGCCGTTCTGATCACGTTCTGATCACGTTTTGATTACTAATGCGGTAATATCCGTTCCAGGAACGTTCTCATCACGTGATGATACGGAACGTTCTCAGAACGCAGTGCGATAATCTCCTAAGTATCTGTGAAAAAGTAACAGTTCTGTGATTCTATTCCAGAGCTGTGGAGGAGGCAGGCAGAAGGCATGGTTTTTGCAAGGCCCGGTAGGCTTGTCTCTGGAATGGGAGCACAGGGGAAGGAAGGGTTTCCCCAGGGCTTTGCAAAGATTTCTTCAGAGAGGGGTTGCCATTGCATCCTCTGAGGTTGAGAGAGATTGATTTTCCCCAGGGGTTTTGCAAGGTTTCTTCAGAGAGGGGTTGCCATTGCCATGCCCTGAGGCTGAGAGAGTGTGATTTAGCCCAGTGGGGTATGTTTATGTCCAAGCAACAGATCGAACCCTGGGCCTTCTCTACCACTGCCTCTTAATGTCCCTTAATTCTATTTATTATTATTATTATTATTATTATTATTATTATTATTATTATTATTATTAACTGAAAGAGTCTGCTTCCTCAGATGCATTTAGTCTCAGAGGTGCTCCAAAATCCCCATGTCCCTTAATTCTATTATTATTATTATCAACTGAGAGAGTTTGCTTCCTCAGATGCATTTAGTCTCAGAGGTGCAACAAGATCTCAATGATATAAGGATTTATATTAATGTGTTTATATATATATATAATTTTTTTTACTTTTAGTTGGTTGTGTCCTCCATTGTTTGAATGTCCTACATTTTGTGTTGAACCCAAGGGGTTTGGTTATGGAATAAGCCTCTGAAATATGCAAGAGGCCATGTTCAGTAAAGCCATGTGAAATGCCCAAATGTGCTGTTGTGTGTGTTTTAGAATGGAGGGGGGGTGGTTTGGCCAGAAAGGGAAGTACATTTCTGCCATCTGTTAAGGGATAATGCCAAAATGTCCTCCATTTTGAGCACGCCTAAGAAACATGCA
>NW_024847786.1:0-273 GCF_019175285.1 Sceloporus undulatus
GTCCTACCTGGCTCAAGGACGTAGCCAGGATTTTGGGAAGGGGGGGGGTCAAGACTAAGTGCCACCATTTTGAGAGGCTAAGAGCCCCCCACCAGACACAAAAAGAGGGTTGAGCGTTTACCCGTGACACCTTGATGGCACCACTTTAACTTCCGTTATGGCTTCGTGCAATGGAATCTTGGGATCTGTAGTTGAGTCATCTGTCAGGTGCCACAACAAACTACAAATCCCAGCATTTCACAACATGGAGCCAAGGGCAGTTAAAGTGGCATC
>NW_024847786.1:373-1001 GCF_019175285.1 Sceloporus undulatus
ATTTTGAGATACACACACACACACACACACCTTTTAATTCCAAGACCTATCTATCTATCTATCTACCATAATTTTTAATTCCAAGCCATTATACGTTCCTTTCTTTTTATAATAAACAAACCCCTTTAAGAGAATCCTATTTTGGGAGAAAGGCAGGGTATAAAATCAATCAATACAAAATTATAATGCAATAGTCCATCAGTGCATGGCTTACATTATAAGACTTTATACCTTTATACTTTTAAAAACTATTAAAATCACAGTAGGCTCAGAGTGCTACAGAATCATGGAATCATAGAGTTAGAAGAGACCCCAAGGCAGGGCCATCCAGTCCAACCCCATTCTGCCATGCAGGAACTCCCAGTCAAAGCATCCTCAACAAATTATGTAATGGAGGTGTCCATCTACATTGTAGAAATATATATTATAGATTAATGCTATGGAAAATCACCACCTTGAGTCTGTATATTGGGAGAAAGGCGGGATATAAGAAAATAACAACAACAACAATATCTGGGTATTGTAGTTTTGTGAGACATTTAGCCTTCTTTGTCAGAGAGCTCTGGTGGCACAAGAAATCCCAGGATTTTCCATAGCATTAAAGCAGTGTCGAACTGGATTATTTCTG
>NW_024847788.1:0-1001 GCF_019175285.1 Sceloporus undulatus
CAGAACTGGAGAGTTTATCACCATTCCCGGATTAGGATTGCCTATAGTCAGTACCTCTGTTTTATTTGGATTCAGTGTAAATCTATTTTCCCTCACCCAATCCATTACTGACCTCAGACATTCATTCAGAGGGGAGATGCCTGCCTTGGTCACTGGAGAAACAAATTTGGGTGTCATCAGCATACTGATAACATCGCGCCCCATGTCTCCGGATGATCTCACCCAGCTGCATCATGTAAATGTTGAATAGCATTGGACACAGTATCGCACCTTGAGGGACACCCGATTTGAGCCCCCTCTTGGCCCAACAACTGTTGCCAAGCGATACCATCTGGAATCTGCCCAAGAGATAGGACCAGAACCACTGCAAAGCAGTGCCTCCCATTCCTAGTTCTCTCAGATGTTCCAGATGAATACCATGGTCAATGGTATCGAAGGCCAGTGAGAGGTCCAAGAGCACCAACAGGGCCACACACTTCCCATTGATGCCCAGACGGAGATCATTGACCAAGACATCCATGGCAGTCTCCACTCCATATCCTGACCTGAAGACAGTTTGAAATGGATGAAGATAATCGATGTCATCCAAGACTGCTTGGAGTTGGTTGGCAATGGCCCTCTCAGTCAACATGCCCAGAAACAGTAAAAGCAATACCGATCCAGAAGGGCCCTGACCAGCAAACAGTGGCTGCACTGGCATCAGTTGCCTTGTAGAGTGGAATACAGATCACAAAGCAGGAATGGAACCTTTTCAAATGGAAACAAATCTTATGAGGTAGGAGGGGGAATTTGCATGTGGGTGCTGATTGGCTGAGGCAAAGAGGAGGGAGGGGACTTCCTTGTGAGGCTCTGGAGGTCTATAGAGAGTGACCATTGGACTGTGAGGTAAGAGAGGGAATTTGCATGTGGGGGCTGATTGGCTGAGGGGCAAAGGAAAGGGAGGGGCCTTCCTTTTGAGGCTCTGGAGGTCTATAGAGAGTGACCATTGGACTGTGAGGTAA
>NW_024847789.1:0-1001 GCF_019175285.1 Sceloporus undulatus
TTACCGTTCCTTCTTCCCTCTCAGAAGGTGCTACAAGAGATCCCTCCATGCTGATTCTCCAGGCTACACCACGTATGTCTTATCCTAAGAATGGGCAAAAGAATAGTTAAGGGCAGCTCTTGTTTGACTCCTCATATTAACGCATTACCGTTCCTTCTTCCTTCTCAGAAGGTGGTACAAGAGATCTCTCCGTTCTGATGCTCCAGGCTACACCAGGTACGTCTTATCCTAAGACTGGGCAAAATAATAGTTAAGGGTGGCTCTTCTTTGACTCCTCATATTAATGCATTACCGTCCCTTCTTCCCTCTTAGAATGTGCTACAAGAGATCTCTCCATGCTGATGCTCCAGGCTACACCAGGTACGTCTTATCCTAAGATTGAGCAAAAGAATAGTTAAGGGTGGCCCTTTTTTCTCTCCTTATATTATTGCATTATCGTTCCTTCTTTCCTCTTAGAAGGTCGTACAAGAGATCTCTCCATGCTGATGCTCCAGGCCTGGAGGACATTAGTCTGACCCCTGTTCAACATCAGGATGGTACTGGAAGATGGGACAAACTGAGGCTTTTCTTGGCATAAAGAGGAGTTTTGCCATGGGATGCCCCGGAAGCTGAGACAGTGTGACCCTCACAGATGAGGAGGGGAGGGGTGGGGTGCCAAGTGGCAATGCTCTTCTGCCAAGCAGGAATCCTCAAGAAGGAGCGGAGTGGGGTGCGATGGCAGGAATTCTGCCATGGATAAAACCTACCATGAAGGAATACCTAGGAGTTGGAGTTGAAGCTGAGAGCAAGTGACTTGCCCGAGGTCAGCCAGTGAATTTCTATGGTGAACTGGGAGGCTAGAGTTCTAATCCCAGCTCAGCCATTTAAATCCACAGGGTGACATTGGGTAAGTCACATTCTTTCATTCATGGATATTCTGCACTGTCTTTGCCAATTATTATTATTATTATTATTATTATTATTATTATTATTACTATTATTATTATTATCATCATCATCAT
>NW_024847790.1:0-1001 GCF_019175285.1 Sceloporus undulatus
CCCGTTTTTCCTTCTTTATGGCCTACAAATCGCATTCCTACTGAAATGTTCTTATTTTTCACTTTTCGCCTCCTGTTATTTTTGACTAAAGTTCTTGTTCTTTCGGTTTTTATACACATAGCGTTGTATTTACATAAACATTACATTTTCCCATTTATTTCTTAAGAGTTCGTAAAAGACATGCCACTCTTTCCCCATCTCTTCCTCTGTCTTATCTCTTGCCCAGCATGTCCCTTTGTCCATTTCCGCGACCTCCAAGACTTTCATCAACCATTCTTCTACCGAGGGGATTTCTTTTTGCTTCCAATATCTTGCATAAGTTATTCTGGCACATGTAAATAAGTAAAATAACAATTTCCCACAAGTTTTGTTTAGTTCATCACTTATCATACCTAGGAGAAATGTTTCTGGATTGAAAGTCATTGGAATTTTTAGATCTATAGTTATTACTTTATATATTTTAATCCAGTATTGTTTTGCTGTTTTACATGTCCACCACATGTGGAAGAAAGAGCCAACTTCTATATTGCATTTCCAACAGAGTGGGTTGCTTTTTTTATTCTTATACATATATGTGATCTTTTGTGGAGACAGGTGCCACCTATATAGCATTTTATAAGTGTTTTCTTTTAATTCTTGATTAATCGTAAACTTGATTCCCTTCCAAACTTTTCCCCACTTGATATAGTCAATATCATGTCCTACATTCTGTGCCCTCTGTCTTTCAGCAAAGGCTATTTTCTATTGCAGATTACCTTTTGAGATGTGGCAGTGTTCTTCACAGAGGAGGAATGGCTACCCTTGAGTCCAAAGCAGAAATTTCTGTACAACAAGGTGATGATGGAGACCTATGAGAATGTGTCCTCTGTGGGTAAGGACCCATTGCGCTTCCTATAGAATGGGGCAAGTGCTCTAGAAAGCTACATTGCATGGGACACTGGTTCCAATTCGATTTTTATACCAACATCCTGTGAAATCATGGAATTTATAGTTTGTAGTTT
>NW_024847791.1:0-1001 GCF_019175285.1 Sceloporus undulatus
AGAATTCTCAGGCAGAGAAGTTCAGCTCCTTAAAACTGCCAATCCCAGCATGCAACAGGAGGCTGTTAGAGGAGTCACACTGGAATAGTACCTCTTTAAGAGCATAGTGTGATAAACATCAATGTTTGCCCTCCTCCAGTCTGCTGGCACTTCTCCTATTCTCCAGGAGTTCTCAAAGATTATTGCCAATGGCTCCAATATTACATTTGCCAGCTCTTTTAATACCCTTGGATGGAGTTCATCTTGTCCTGGAAATCTATATTAGTTTAGATTAACCAGATATTCCTCTACTATCTCTTTACTTATTCTGTGCTGAGATTCCCCTATTTTGTCCTCTGCTCCATTATCCTCAGGTTGAGCACCCTTTGCCTTTTCTGAGAAGACTGAGGCAAAGAAGGTGTTGAGTAATTCTGCCTTTTCTCTGTCTTCTGTTAGCATTTTGCCAGATAGAACATCTTTGAAGAACATCAAACAGAATCAAGGTATACTTCCATAAACCTTTTTCAGTTTAATAAAAAAAAAACTTAGATTGAATTGATGTTTGGAGACACCTTTATGGAAGTGCAAGGGATTATACCTACTTCTCAGGAAGACATAAAACCTTCTCAAGAATTGATTTATGTTTAGTCTCTAAAACATTGTGCAACATGATTATAAAAATTACCAAGTTATATGTAAAAAAATCAGGGATATAATGCCAAGGTAAATTTCTGATCATAATCCAATTACAATGTCTCTTAGAGAATTAAAAATTGATTATAATTGGAGACTTGATGAAAACTTACAAAGTGATCAGGACGTGTTTTAAAAAAACAAACAAACATTTAAATTGCATTTTGAAGAAAATCTGGATAAGGGAGTAAATATAATAAGTGTATGGGAGCAAGGAAGGCTATGCGTGGCTTCTTTATTCAGAAAAATTGGAAAATTCAAAAGAAGCAAAAGGAGAAGATGTAGAAAATAATGTCAGGAGTTAGGAGTACAGAACAAAAACTACAAGA
>NW_024847792.1:0-1001 GCF_019175285.1 Sceloporus undulatus
CATGCCCAATACATTCTTAAAGAGGCAGCAGTGGTCGATTTTAGCCAGAAGCACAAGATTTCTTGGAAGTGGAGTTACTCTCATGCTGCTTTATGATGTTTACTGATCTAGGCAATTTACTGGGCAGCCTATTGTAACTGTGACCACAAATGACTATTCAACATCACAGAGAATGCCAGTTTACACACATTACGTAAGTTGATTTCCTATCCCATTATTAGTGATAGTAGCATATGCAAACTGAACTCATGGAAGGGCATTGTTATTTGAAGTAAGATAAATGTACTATAAACAGTAGCCCTATCCAGATGAAACTACTTTCTTGAAGGAGGAGCGAGCTCCTCATCTGCGCTTTCTCTTGCCATTTTCTTGCTTTGATAGAGTCCTGCTCAAGAAAACATGATAAGTGGCTACAGTTATCTGCAGTGTCCTATTCATGCAAGCAAATTATTGCTTAATACTGAAGCAGCTCTTAACAAATCTGATCACGACCAAGCTATAATCTTTAGCCTTGCGTCATACCTCTTAAATTCAACAGTTTATGCATGAGAATTCAACATAGGCTCAGTACAGGGCAAGTACTGGACTCTGCCAGTGGATTCTGTCTTTTGGAAAGAGTCTGCTCAGGGGCTGCTATCAGACTGCTGAGCATTCCCCTAAACCGGAAAGGAAGCTGTCACATTGTCCTTTCACCAGCAGACAAAAGTCTTTTTATTCAGCCAGGCTTTTGCCAACTGACAGGCCAAAGAGGGCCTTCAGTAGACTGAGTAGGATTCTTTTTTATCCGTTCACTTTTTTTTTACATTTACATTTAATTCAATCATATTTTAATGTTACATTTTCTTCCATTGTATTTTAAGATTATAATTTTGTGTATTTTATCTGTACTGCTTTTCAATCTTGTATCCCAGTTCTAGGAGAAATACAAGATATAAGTTTAATAAATAAAATATGTTAAGATGTAATTGTGGGGAAAGTAAGCAGATAGAGAAGTTTATCGC
>NW_024847793.1:0-1001 GCF_019175285.1 Sceloporus undulatus
TTTAGTAATGACTATAACAGGACTGTGGGGTTCCTCTTTAAAAAATTCTCTGGTAAAAACTTCCTGGCAAAGAAAGCAACAGTGAAGCTGATGAAGGCCAGAAGTCCCATATAGCCAAGGACAATGTAGAACATCACATCTGAGCCTTCGTTGCATTGCACTAGGATCTCTCCCATCTGGGAGTGCATGTCCCATTCAGGGAATGGTGGAGAAATGGCCAGCCACACAGTGCAAATGACAGTTTGAATTACAGATGCAAGAATAATGACTGACACTGACCAATGTTTTCCCACCCATTTCCTCAACCTGTTTCCTGGTTGGGTTGTCATAAATGCCAAAATTACAGTGAGGGTTTTGGCCAAGACTGAAGAAACAGCCAAAGAGAAAACAATGACAAACAATGTTTGTCATAGAATGCAAGACACAACCCCAGGTTTGCCAATGAAGAGCAAGGAACAGAGAAAGCAAAGAAGCAAAGAGAACCGTAGGATACAAGTAATGGCCCAGTTATTGGCTTTGATAATGGGAGTGTCCTTGTGTTGAATAAAACTCCACATCACTACAAGGGTGACTAGAGAAAAGAAAATAACCAAAGAAGTCAGAACAATTCCCAAGGGCTCCTCAAAGTTCATGTAGTTTATATGTTTGGGAACACATTGATCGTGATTCTCAGTTGGATACTGATCTTCTGGGCACTTGCTGCAGTGTTCTGCATCTGAAATGATTGAGGATATTATACATTAAAAGATAGATAGATAGATAGATAGATAGATAGATAGATAGATAGATAGATAGATAGATAGATAGATAGATAGACTTAACCATGAGACCCTATTCTGTCTATCTTTTTGAGCAAAACGAGGTTCTGAACATATTCAGGAAGATTGTCGTTTACCCTTTACTCTTCTAGAGCATTTTAAATTTTGTATGGTCAAGGGAAGTGAATATATATTTAGTGATCTCATGGTCCTAATTCAAGTGGGCACCAAAAGTGTATAGCA
>NW_024847794.1:0-1001 GCF_019175285.1 Sceloporus undulatus
GATTCCTGAGTACTGAACTAGGGCAGTTGAAGTGGTTTATTTCTGCAAACTGGATTATTTTTGCAATGTGTTTTTGACATCTGTTACTATTTGAGCGTCCACAAGGCTCTGTGGGTTTGAAGGGAAGATTCATCATCATCATCATCATCATCATCATCATCATCATCACCATCATAATTTCTGCAGTGTTTTTGAACCAGATCTGAGAGAGCCCTGCAGCCTGGATCTGCCCAAATCCCAAATATTGCCCTCTCAGCAAAGCCTGGAGATATTAACCTTTAAGGACCAGAGCTCCTCAAAGGCAGACTTTCCCAATCTCTCTTGAGAGACCCTCATGGACCTAGAGCAGCCTCAAAGAAAGGGGTCTCATTGAATGGGGGCCCCATGTCTTTCTGAGTCTGTGGGTCCAGAGGAAGAGGACTGTTTTCCAAGACGCTCTTCCTAACCTCACAAGGCAGCTCTTAGCATTTGCCCAACACTGCTCTTGAACATGCAAAGATCAGTCAAGCAAGATCTGCTTTGCTGTTTGCAAAAAAAGATGGAAAAACAATGGGCCCTTGGTATCCTTTGGGATTTGGTTTGGATAGCAAAATCCATGGGTGCTCAAGACCCATTATATAAAATGGGTGACCTTGGGTAACTCTCTCAGCCTCAGAGGAAGACCAATGGCCAACTGGAAGGTGGACAATAGACACACATCTACATGATGGGAAATGGCATTCCTTCTGGGCCATGAAACCCACTGCAGGGGAACCTTGGGCAGCAGACACTCTCTCATCCTCAGAGGAAGACAAAGGGCAAAGTGGAAGGCAAACTTGAAGGCAAAGAAAGCCTAGGAATCGGGTCACTAGACATGAGTTCAAGGCACGCAGCACACCCCCAGCCCCCAAAGGCACACTCTCTCAGCCTCAAACGATGACAATGGTAAATACCCTTCGACAAAACCTACAAAGAGACTCCTGTGACAGTGTTGCCTTAGGATCCCCAGGAAGGAATTGAAG
>NW_024847795.1:0-1001 GCF_019175285.1 Sceloporus undulatus
CCTTGGCTACGTCCCTGACACACACATCTGTTTGCATAATGCATTGTGGTGCAGGCTTTGCTCCTTGCGCTGCAGCTTTTAATACAAGAAGCAACGTTGGCATGGTTTATTTATAATGCAAAAATGCTTCCGGAGTCGCTGCCCCCCCCACCCACCCACTCCGCTAAGTGATGCCAGAGCCCTTCTGGTGCATTTCCCATCCTCCTCGAACCACACAGGCCTCCATCTCTCTCCCTGGCCCCAAACCAACCTTTTTCCCAGCCCTTTCGATAGAAGAAGAACAATGCACACCAGGATTTAAAAAATCTAGTATACCGCTCTCCTCCAATAGCCTTCTGGACTAGCTTGAAACACACCATTCGCTCTCTGATTCTCTTCCCATAGAGCTATAGGGCATTGCAGCTGCTGGCCTCCATGGCAATGGGGTGGGGAATCTGCTCCGGAATTGAGTGTGAACTTTAAAGGGGCTATCCAAGATGATAAACCCGATCGCTCCAAAATAGGGCCCAGTACCTTAGATAGCTCCTTTACAGTTGTTGGTTTTGTTGTCGTGTGCCTTCATTTCCAACTTAGGGTGACCCCAAGGCAAAGCCATTGTGGGTTTTCTTGGCAGGATTTGTTTAGAGAGGGGTTGCCATTGCCTTCCCATGAGGCTGAGAGAGTGTGACTTATTGCCCAAGGCAAACCAATAGTGTTCTATGGCCAAGCCGGGATTTGGACTCTAGTCTCTGAAGTCCTAGTCCAACACTCAAACCACTAGGCCTCACTGCAGCAGATTTGGGCAGCACTAGCCGCATTGGACTGTAGGGACAAGATGGGCATAATATGGCAACCCCAAACCTCATTTCTGTGGCCCTTGAACCCCCCAATCTTCCAAAGCCCTTCCATCCCCTCCAATGTTATTTTTTAAAATAGGCATGATTTTTGAGCAATTTTTGCCCCAAAACTACCCAGGAAGCCCCCAGATCTGTGAAAAATTCTGAAAGATACCCCTCAGCTCA
>NW_024847796.1:0-1001 GCF_019175285.1 Sceloporus undulatus
ACCAATTATAGTTAATGCCTTCTTGTTTTATTTCGTCTGGTATTTTTAGCCTGTATCCACTTTCTTCTTTAATTGTAAGATCTTTATATGTTATCCATTTGCTTTTTATCAAACATTCTCTTCTGAAGAAGGCCTCGTTCACTGAGGTCCAGCTGGGGATTTTAGGTATTAAGCGTGGTTTATATTTAAGCCATATTCGAATCAAGGATTTTCTCACGAAATGATTTTTAAATTCTTTATTAATTTTTAATTTGTCATAAATTAAATATGCATGCCATCCATATTTTAATCCATATCCTTCCAATTGTAGTAGTTTTTCTTCTTTTAATGTCACCCAATCGCTAATCCAATCTAGGCAGCATCCATAGTAGTAAAGTTTGAAGTTTGGAAAGTTGAGGCCTCCTTCTTTTGTCTCCTGGATAGTTTTTAATCCAATATGTGGTTTTTTCTTGTTCCATATAAAGGCAGTCAAATCTTTCACCCATGTTTTGAAGGGGATGTCATTTGCAATTATGGGAAGGGTCTGGAACAAAAATAACATTTTAGAAGTCACATTCATTTTTACTGTTGATATTCTCCCGATCCATGATAGGTTTAGTTTTGACCATTTTTGCAGATCTTGCTTTATTTCCTTCCATATTGTTTCATAATTGTTTTTGTATAAATCCGAATTCTTTGTTGTAATATTGATTCCTAAGTATTTTACTTTTTTCTGGGTTTCAAAGTTTAAGATTTGAGCCAGTTTCTTTTTGTCTTGTTCTCATTGATTTTTAGTCCAGCTAATCTACCGTATTCATTTATTGTTTTTAATAGTACAGTGGTACCCCGGGATACGAAAGCACCGCCTTACGAAATTCCCGGGATACGAAAAAAATCCATAGAAAAAAACTGTTCCGGGTTACGAAGGTTATTTCGGGTTACGAAAATTTTTTTGGTGCTTTTCGGCGCTTTTTCGCACGAAATCGCGGCTTTCCTGCGCTAGCGCCTATGGCTTTTTCGGC
>NW_024847797.1:0-1001 GCF_019175285.1 Sceloporus undulatus
CAGGCACAAAGGATTCTTTCCCTCAAACTTGGGAGCATGATCATTGCTTCTCTGTCTTTCCCCCCAAAATCACCTGTGCTAGATTACATTTTGACTGAAGCCTTATTCAGGCATCCCCCACCATGGCATCAACATACTGATGTCACTTTGCTTTAAATCCCCTTGTGATGGTTTCAAACAGATGTTAAATAACACTAATGGACAAGATGATGTCCCACAGAACTCCGTAGCTCAGTTGCTAGGAGTTTGACTGCAGGCAGGAATGGACCCACTGGAGCATGGTGCAGCCAACACATAGCTCACAGAGCTAGTATGGAAACATACCATGGTTGGTAGTATCAAAAGTTGGTGAAAAATTTCAGACAGGATATAACACCTCTGAATTTTTGAGGAAGAATACACTGTTCACAGTAAATTAAGGCGGGATACAGGCCACCCAAAAAGGGTGGTCTCCCGCCACCCTGGTTTGCTGCGTGAGGGAGCCGCAGCGGACAAACCGTGCGGCTTCCTCGCGCAGCAAAAAGAACCTGCAAAAAGCAGGTTCTTTCTGCGGCATGGTTGTGATGCCAGGACAGGCAGACGCTAGGCGTCCGTCACGTCAAAATGGCAGCACCCGTATGTACAGGGCACCGCCATTTTGACCCTCTTGTCATGTGTGAGGGGCAAGTCGCATCTGGAAGTGCTGCCCCTTGCACGTAACGACAGCGTCCTGTAGGGCCCGTCTATACAGCACCATAGTAAATTTAATTTAGCATTGCTCATAGTTGCAAGAATAATTAACAGAATATGAAGTGGGCCGTGGCTATCTAGATAATTATACATTTTGTGAAAACACAGCAATTCGATTAAGGACAAAGGAGGGAAAATAATAGCATGACACCAAGCAGATGGGTCTGATACATCATAAAGATTTTACAGATTTGCACTGTTCATGAGCATTACAGATCTATAAAATACCAATGTTATAGTTAGGACAAACAGCCAACGTGTATTCACATGCT
>NW_024847798.1:0-1001 GCF_019175285.1 Sceloporus undulatus
TGGGTTCTATCTTACCAAATCAAGCTATATTAATAGCTGCTAAATCCCCCAAATTCTCTTTCAAAAATTTGATAACCACACTCCATTCTTCCGTTAATTTCCCCTTATTTTCATTCCTCAATGTCTGAGTTAATTTGTCCATTTCTATTCCATCATACAATTTTATCATCCAGTCCTCCTTTCTTGGAATATCACTACATTTCCATTTTTGAGCATAACATATCCGGGCAAGAGAAGCCATATAAAAAACAATTTTTCCATATTTAGAGGGAATTTCACCTCCAAATATACCCAAAAGATAAAATTCGGGTTTTAAACGTAAATTGATATTTAAAATTTCACTGATGCAATCCTTAATCATTGCCCAAAATTTTTTAGCCCAATCACACATCCACCAGCAGTGGTAAAAATATCCTTTTTACATTTCCAGCATTTGTTGCTATTGTTTTTATAGATGTTTACTAGTTTGTCTGGTGAGAGATACCATTGATAAAACATTCTGTAAAAATTCTCCCTCAAGTTTTGAGAAGCTTAATATCTAAATCCGTTTTTCCAAACTCTTTCCCACTGTGGAAATAATATAGAGTGGCCGACACTCCTTGCCCATTGAATCATCTGGTGTTTTACCACCTCCTCTTCTGTGTCATACTGTAATAGTGTTTTATAGATTTTGCTAATCTTTCCTAAATGACAGTCATCCTCCTTTCTTACAAAACCATATGTTTTCTCATCTAACCTAAATCGTTCCTAGATCTATCTGTATGCGAACCATGTTCCTTTCCATCCTTCTTCCAGTAGTTTTTCTCTTGTTTTAGTTACCCAATTTCCTTTCTGAAATTCCAACAAATCATTATAATTACACCATTTTGAGTCTTTGGCCATTTCCTTTCTAAAGAAGGCTTCATGAGGGGAGACCCATCCGTTCAATTTAGGTAGGATTCTATCTTTGTAACAGTTCCAAATTTTTAACAGAGGTTTCCTTACAATGATCCATAAATTTT
>NW_024847799.1:0-1001 GCF_019175285.1 Sceloporus undulatus
TATTTACTTAGTTGAAAGTGATATCTGCATAAGAAAAAAGGCTTGTGCATAACACATCACTCATCCATGGGGAGGGGAAGCAAAGAAAAATACCAAAGGAGGAATTGGCTGTTTCTTAAAAAGGAAGAAAGTGTGAGGGAGAAGGAGGAATGGTGGAAGCTCTCCTTGAAATGCAAATAGGAGTTTCAGAATGGTATATATTGGGGCTGTTCTCACTTGTGATTTAAAACGAATTTAAATACAGCGGTTCATTTTAAAGCGATTCAAAATACAGCGAGTGTTATCCTGCTTTTCAATTCATTTTATTTCTTTCGTTCCCATTTACTTAACATTTTATTTTAATTCGCTGTAATTGACCCTGTTTCATCCCCATTCAAGGATGAATCGGTGTTTATTTAAACTGGTTTTGTTACTTTTTCGTTCACATTCACTTGTTTCAGCTGTCAATCAAAGCACGTCATCATGATGTCACATTAATTCAGAGTAACATACACCGATGTAGCCTGTAAATGCGTTCCCACTACCTGGCCATTTTTAATTCGTTATAAATTTTGCAGTTGTTTTTTTTAAAAGAGCCAATCAGGAGGCGCTTATTCTCTTCTGTGTCTTCCCATATTAACTGCCATAACTCAGTGCTAGTGAATCCTGGGAATGGTAGTTTATTATGGCACCAGCACTCTCTGGCAGAGGAGGATAAATGTCTCACAAACACAACCATCCCATAGTTCCTCTGGAAAGAGCCTCGGTTCCCCAAATTCGCTTTGGCTGCCCCATGGGGAGAGAATCTTTGGGGAAGATTGCTCCCTGGGCTTTCTTGGGAGCCATCCCATAGTTCCTCTGGAAAGAGCCTCGGTAGCCCCAAATTAGCTTTGGCCGCCCCATGGGGAGAGAATCTTTGGGGAAGATTGCTCCCTGGGCTTTCTTGGGAGCCATACCATAGTTCCTCTGGAAAGCGCCTCGGTAGCCCCAAATTCACTTTGGCCGCCCCATGGGGAGAGAAT
>NW_024847800.1:0-1001 GCF_019175285.1 Sceloporus undulatus
ATATATATATATATATATATATATAATCATACTTCCTTCTCTATTTTCACCCTCAGACTTGCCTGCCCCCCTCTGTCTTTGCCAAAAGCAAACAAACTGGAATTGAATAAATATATATGGAATAAACAAATATTGTTGTTGTTGTGCACCTTCAAGTCATTTCCAACTTGTGGCAATCCTAAAGCGACCCTAACATGGGGGTTTCTTGGCAAGATTTGTTCAGAGGGGGTTTGCCATTGCCTTGAGGAGGCTGAGAGAGTGTGACTTGCCCAAAGTCATCCAGTGGATTTACATGACTGAACTGGGATTCAAACACTTGTCTCTAGGGTCATAGTCCAGTGCTCAAATCACTACACCATGCTGGCTCTAACAAGAAACAAATTCTAATATTTGTTTCTTGTACATAATAAAGTTATAATAAATTTGTCAAACAATCAATATCACATATATAAAATAAACACTTCAGTAGCCGTAAGTGTAAGGATCTGTTGAGCATGAATCTATAACTAGAGGAAAATGGAATCTCAACAAACCCTCAGTAAAACAAGGATGTGTTTTTGAACCCTGTTGTCTTCTTCATGGCAGTTTGGCACCACTTTAACTGCCATGGCTCTATGATATGGAATATTGGGAACTGTAGTTTGTTGTGGCACCAGAGCTTTTTGACAGAGAAGGCTAAATGACTCACAAAACTACAGTTCCCAGAATTCCACAGCATTGAGCCACGGCAGTTAAAGTAGTGTCAGCCTGGATTATTTCTGCAGTGTGGATGCAGCCTTCATGGTTGGTAAAGGACTACATTAAATGGAAAAGTTACCTCTAAATACCCCGTCATTGGAAACAAACAGTGTAGTTTCCTCCCAGCATTTCTTCCACACTGCTGAAACAAAGCTGTTTGACACTGCTTTAACTGTCATAGCTCCACCGTGTGAAATTCTGAGATTTGTAGTTTTGTGAGATATGTCTGTCAGAGACCTCTTGTGCCTCTTGTTGCGTGCCTT
>NW_024847801.1:0-294 GCF_019175285.1 Sceloporus undulatus
CACCACACTATCATTGTCAAAACAAGGGAGGCTTGTTAGCATTAATAGCACCCAAAACACACTTTGGAAGGTGACACTCTCTCGGCTTCTGAAACAGTGCCTGCATGACTCATATCATCATCATCATCATCACCACCACACTATCATTGTCAAAACAAGGGAAACTTGTTAGCATTAAAAGCAGCAAAAATAAAAAATTTTTTAAAAAAACCTTGTAGCCAGAGGCCTCTGGCCACTCACCACCTCCTCCTCCTCTTCCTTCTCTTCCTCCTTCTGTTCCCCCCTCCTCCTCCT
>NW_024847801.1:394-1001 GCF_019175285.1 Sceloporus undulatus
TCCTCCTGCTCTTCCTCCTGCTCTTCCTCCTCCTCTTCCTCCTGTTCCCCCCTCCTCCTCCTGCTCTTCCTCCTCCTCTTCCTCCTTCTGTTCCCCCTCCTCCTCCTCCTCCTCTTCCTCCTTATGTTCCCCCCTCCTCCTGCTCTTCCTCCTCCTCTTCCTGTTCCCCCTCCTCCTCCTCCTCCTCCTCCCCCCTCCTCCATGCCCCACGCCGGCCTGGGGGCAGGATGGAGGAGGCAGAGGAGGCGGGGGAGGCCTGGGAGGGCGGCGTTCGCCAGTGGCCCCAGAGCCTCTCCCCGCCCTGAGGGAAGGCCCAGGCCACCCCACAGGGCCGGGAGGAGGAGGAGGCTCCCGCTCCCTTCCTGCTCTCCCCATGGCTGTCAGGCAGCCGTGAGAAGGGAGGGAAGGAGGAGGAGGTGACCCCCGCCCCTTCCTTCTCTCCCCGCGGCTGTGAGGCAGCCGTGGGAAGGGAGGGAAGGAGGAGGAGGCAACCCCGCCCCCTTCCTTCTCTCCCTGCAGCTGTGAGGCAGCTGTGGGAAGGAAGGGAAGGAGGAGGAGGCGACCCCCGCCCCCTTCCTGCCCTGCTCGAGGAGGAGCTCCTCCTCTT
>NW_024847802.1:0-1001 GCF_019175285.1 Sceloporus undulatus
CACATGGAATGCTGTTACCTTCCCACCAAAGTGGTACCTATTTATCTACTTGCACTTTTGAACTGCTAGTTTGACAGAAGCTGGGAGTAGTGACTGGAACCAACTCCATCACTCATTACTTGGGCCTCAAACTGCCAATCTGCTGACCTTGCAGTCATTAGAGCCAGCATCTTAACTGCTAAGCCATCACTTATATATGTATGTATGTATGTATGTGTGTGTGTGTGTGATGAAACTAAAAAAAGAGAAATGAATCATATCAAAGATATTCATAAATTAGTCAGGAGAAAGTCATTTTGTTTGGTATGTTTGGTGTTTGTAATGCTTGTATAAGAAAAATGTAAATGGGCATTGTATCTTGAAGGTATTTATATAGATGTATTTGTTTCTGTCTTGATTTTGTATGATTTTTGTTTTTTATTATTTTATATTTTTAATAATAAAAATAATTTTAAAAAGAAATCAGAAGAAGTCTAGGACTAGAAAGGGCAGTGCAAAACACACTGCAGAAATAATCCAGTTTGAGATTGCTTTAACTGCCTTGGCTCAATGCTAGGGAATTCTGGTAACTGTAGGTTTGTGAGACATTTTGCCTTCTCTGTCAGAGGGCTCTGGTGCCACAGTAATCTACAGTTTCCCAGGATTTCCTAGCACTGAGCCAGGGCAGTTTAAGTGGTGTCAAACTGGATTATTTCTGCAGTGTGTTTTGGACATAAGTGACCTTACTGAAGATTAAGGTCTTTGTTTAATAGTTTTCCTCATTCTGTAACTAGCATTAAATCCTTGATGATTAGGTCTTTGGAGAATTCACAGATCTTATTTGGAAATATATTTGTTATATGATAAATTAAACTATATTCTAGTGTTCACAAAATCCATGCCTCAGGTGAGGTATATCAAGGAGCAGCATTCTAAACCATAATATTGGAGGGCAGCACTGGAACATACAAAACCAATGGGTACAAAGGTTGAAAATCAGAATGCAAATACGGAAACCAAGG
>NW_024847803.1:0-311 GCF_019175285.1 Sceloporus undulatus
TCGAGTAGTAGATACTCCAAGGAAATATTCAATATAAATAACAAAATATAACTGAAATATAAGCCATACAAGATATTAAGAATCTTGCAGGTACATTATTTGTAAGTATATAATATTCAATTCATACAAGCTATTAAAATAATAAATAGACCTAAGTGTCCAATTCTGAGACTAACTTCCAAGATCCGCTCTTTAACTCTCTCTTTCTCTCGATCTCCAACCGACAAAATTCCCCCAACTGTCTCTTGCTCTCTCAGGCCTTATATCTCCTTCTCACGGAAGCTTCCAGAAGAACCTTCATCTTGCTCTCT
>NW_024847803.1:411-1001 GCF_019175285.1 Sceloporus undulatus
TAATAATAATAATAATAATAATAATAATAATAATAGTTTTATACCCGTCTCTTCAGCCAAAAGGCTATCAAAGTGGCTTAGAAAGTGCTCATTAGACATTTAGACATTATGGCTCTTAGCCCAGCAGACCCTTAACTTCCTTAAATCTCTCTGCCTCCATCAAATGAATTATAAAGGGATTTCCCTTAACCTTCACTGGGACCAGTTAAGGAACCTTATTTCTCCTTCTTTACTGATCTTCCAAGCATCAACCGATCCAAGACACGTGTAAAAGGACCGTCGAGTAGTAGATACTCCAAGGAAATATTCAATATAAATAACAAAATATAACTGAAATATAAGCCATACAAGATATTAAGAATCTTGCAGGTACATTATTTGTAAGTATATAATATTCAATTCATACAAGCTATTAAAATAATAAATAGACCTAAGTGTCCAATTCTGAGACTAACTTCCAAGATCCGCTCTTTAACTCTCTCTTTCTCTCGATCTCCAACCGACAAAATTCCCCCAACTGTCTCTTGCTCTCTCAGGCCTTATATCTCCTTCTCACGGAAGCTTCCAGAAGAACCTTCATCTTGCTCTCT
>NW_024847804.1:0-1001 GCF_019175285.1 Sceloporus undulatus
GCTGTCGTCTGCTCCTCCTCCTCCTGGTCCGCTGTCGTCTGCTTCTCCTCCTTGTCCGATGTCGTCTGCTTCTCCTCCTCGTCCGCTGTCGTCTGCTTCTCTTCCTTGCCTACTGTCGTCTGCTTCTCTTCCCTGTCTATTGTCTCTCTCCTTTCTATTCCTCTTCTCTTATCTCCTTTTACTTCGATTTCTGAAATCTGAGGCTTGGTTTTTCTCCTCCTAGCTCCTTTCCTTCAACCCGCCGAGCTTTCCCGCTGTCTCCTCCGGTCTTCCCTCTCCCTCGGTTGTGCAGACCGTTCTGTATTTCTTTCCTCTATCTGGCAATTCCAACAATTATAACATCCAGTCCTAGACTTCTCAATAGCTTATAGGGATGAAGTTTTTCTCGTCCCCAGATAAAGTATTTGCGATTGGGACCTTTCCTCGCTAGCAACGGCTTCTGGCTGTATCTTCTCTCCCTCCCCTTAAAAGCGATTCCGGCCCGGCGAGGCTTGGTTTTGCCCCTGTTTGTGGTCGCGGTCTGCTCCCATCCTCCAGTTTCAGAGCCCCAAAGGAGGGTTTAGAAGCCTCTCTTGGGTCACTGCCGCTGTGTGAGGACCCCGTGAGCCCACCTGTGTCCCCTTTATCGGGGGGAGCGATGTTCCTGCACAGCAACTACCACAAACGGCACAGCCTCCCCACCAGCAACTGCGGGTTGCTGCTAACGCTCCACCATCTTTCCTGGAAGTCCCAAATAATTACAGACCAATATCGCTATTGAACACAGATTACAAAATATTTGCAACCATCCTAGCTGAAAGATTAAAATTAGTATTAAAAGATTAGATTAAGAAAGATCAATGTGGATTTCTACCAGGCAGACAAATTAAGCAAAATATAAGAGTTATAATAGATTTAATTGAATACTATGATAAAAATCCAGGTAAGGAAGTAGCAATGTTATTTCTCGACGCAGAAAAAGCCTTCGACAACTTAAATTGGGAGTTCATGTTAAAATTATT
>NW_024847805.1:0-1001 GCF_019175285.1 Sceloporus undulatus
CAAAGTTTAATAGCTTTGGCCAATTGAAATAAACATGGTTAAGTCTGCCTAACTGTTCTGAATTGTGGGCATAAACTTTTAAAGCACCAAATTTTTCAATAATTCCTCAGCAATGCCTGTGAAAAATTATGTTATCTTTTTGTTCTTTTCTTTTTCTTTCTCTTTTTCAATTTGCTTTGTTCTTAATAATGTCATCACCTAGGGGGATTTGACTTGTGGTGCCTGCCCATTAACCACAGGATTCCACATTGGCTATATACAACAGTGATACCTTTTATGACCCAACCAAGATGCACAAAATACATGTTGCAAGCTTTCAAAGCTCCACTGGCTTCTTCATCAGGCAAAGGTGTTGAAACTCATACAGGAGAACTCCAGGGTACTTCAGGAAATCAGTGCTCTCTTCTCAACAAAGCATCTCAAGAGGTGTATCTCTCTTTGTCTTCCCAATGAAATGTTAAATGTTTTCATTTCCTGGAGTACCTACAAAGCCAGGAGGAAGAGTGGCCCACCTGCATGAATTTCTCTCCAGTACCATATGAACTGAGAACAGCTACATCTTTGACAAAATTCAGGCTTGTGATTATCATTGTTATATCCCCCCCCCCCCCCTCCAGTATGATTTTTAACATTTTGCCTGATGAAAAAGCCAGTGGAGCTTCGAAGGTTTGCAACATGTATTTTGTGCATTTTGGTTGGACCAAAAAAAGTAACAATGTTTTGTGAATTTTGGATGTTACTGTACAATACTTTGCTACATGGCCAGGATATATTA
This sequence comes from Sceloporus undulatus, assembly GCF_019175285.1. Taxonomy (NCBI): domain Eukaryota; kingdom Metazoa; phylum Chordata; class Lepidosauria; order Squamata; family Phrynosomatidae; genus Sceloporus; species Sceloporus undulatus. The sequence continues at coordinate 776 of NW_024847805.1, forward strand.
TCTTAAGTGATATATCTGTAAAGCTAAATCTGATTGACTATAGCACTGTGATGTCATTCTGTTTAGTACTTCGATTTCTACTATCCAGTATCACTTATGACATTAATCTCAAAAAGAAGGAAGTAAGAGTGTAAGGCTGAAGCAGGGGAATAAATGACAATAAACGGGGGGGGGGGGGTTTGTTTTTGCTTTGTTTGTTTTTTGTTTTGTTTTTTGTAAAAGTAAA
>NW_024847806.1:0-1001 GCF_019175285.1 Sceloporus undulatus
TTCAGCATCTCATCTAGTTTCTCATTCCATGCTCGGGCGGCCTGTTTGAGCCCATAGAGCCCCTTCTCAAGCTTGCAGACTAGATGTGGTTTGTCTGAGTCTACAAAGCCTGGAGGTTGCTTCATGAAAATGTCCTCTGTAATCACGCCATGTAAAAATGCAGTTTTCACATCAACATGTCTCACATGCATTTGCTTTGAAGCAGCTTGGCTGAGAAGCAGCCTTATTGTGGTATGTTCGACAACTGGTGAAAAGGTCTCATCAAAGTCTTCTCCATATTTTTGTGAGAAACCTTGTGCAACAAGTCTTGCCTTGTAACGTTCAACTTTGCCTTCTGCATCTTGTTTTAGTTTGAACACCCATCTGGATCCTATGGCTTTCTTTCCTGGTGGGAGTTCTGTAAGTGTCCATGTTCCATTTTTGTGTAAAGCATCTATTTCCTCTTCTGCAGCTTTTCTCCATTTATTTGCCTCATCAGTAGGCATTTTCTCAATTTCTTCTATGTTTCTCGGTTCTTTGGGTAAAGTTGATTTTGTAAGGTAAGAAAATCGTGTGGGCGGTACACCTCTGTTGGGTCGCAGTGAGTATCTGGAAATCTGGTCTGGAACCCCATCTGTCTCTGCAGCATTTCCTGGTCCATCCATCACCTCAGCACCATCTGCATCCCCTTCTGAAGGTGTAGACTCTGTTTGTATGTCTTCTCTGGTAGGAACAACAATTGGTTGATTAAGGCACTGTGGTGTTGTATCTTTCTCTTCTGAGAAGTACAGTGCACCATCTTGTTCTTCTATGGATTCAAGAACAGTTCCTCTTTTGTCTATTCTTCTTTGTTCATCAAAGTGAACCACATGTCTGATATATACTTGTCCAGTTTTCAAGTCCATCACCTTGTATCCTTTTACTCCAGGTGTGTATCCAATGAGGATAGTCTGTTCTGCTCTGGTGTCTAGCTTGTGTCTCCTTTGTGAGGGTACGTAGGAGTATGCGAGACTGCCAAAAGT
>NW_024847807.1:0-1001 GCF_019175285.1 Sceloporus undulatus
GAAAAGAAAAAGTACACACAATTCGAACAAATAATTCAGAAAGGAAGGAAAATGGAAGAAAACGTGAATATAAAAGGAATCACTAGTAAAATCTATAAAATGTTGATGGAGAATAAAGGAGAGAAAATAAAAGAAAATATTTTGAAGGGAATATGGGAAGAAGAATTAGGATGGAAAATAAATGATAAGGAATGAGATAGAATTTGGGAGCAAAGACATATGAAAAATTTATCAGTGTGACTAAAAGAAAATTATTATAAATTGATTTGGAAATGGTATTTGACTCCAGTGAGACTACATAATATTGATAAGAATAATTCAAAAAATTGTTGGAGAGGCTGTCAAGAAGTAGGGTCATATATCCATATGTGGTGGAAATATAAATATGTACAAAAGTTTTGGGAAGAAATGATATTAGAAATATAAAATGTTATGAATATAAAAATAGATAGAAGACCGAGTATAGTTTTGTTATCACTATATAACTTAGAGAAATGGAAAAAAGAAGAAAAAGATTTGGTAACAAGTTTGATTACAGCAGCAAGATTAATTATAGCAAGGTGTTGGAAAATGAAAATAAATGTAGAAGTGGAGGATTGGTATAAAGAGGTATGGAAATTAGCAATTAATGATAAATTGACATGTAAATTGAAAGTAAAAAAGGACTATGGAAAAGAAACGATTTTGAGGGGATTTGGGAAGAATTTATTGAGAAAGCATTGAGAAAAGAAGGTGGAAGATTACCTCCACAAGATGAACTGAAATTCTGGATGGAATATAAGGATGGAAATGGCTCCGGGGAAGGGGGGCACTGAGGGGAAATATAAAATAACTTGTTAAATTGTAATAGAATGTAGGAATATATTCATATATAGAAATATATGTATTGTACATATTAAGAATATTAATTAATAAAAATCTTTTTTAAAAAAATGAAATACTTGGAGCACCACTAGTACTAACTGGCTGACGAAAGGCACTCCTGGTCAGGCAACAACCTA
>NW_024847808.1:0-1001 GCF_019175285.1 Sceloporus undulatus
CTACCTGGGGTTCTTCTGTGCTGGGGCGGCTATCAAGCGACTCCCCCACTGCCAGGTCCCAGGCTGTCACTCTGCCCCCCCCGACGGCCTTCCTTTCCCCAGTCTGGGGCCAGAAACCCAAATCCTCCAGTGGTGGCCTGGATGGTGTGAGCTTCAGGAGGTTTCCCAGCCTTGGGCTTGGCCCTAGTTCCTCTGAAGAAGGCACCTGCTCCTCCACCACCGGGATCTCCAGAACCACCAGGTTCTCCAAGAACTCTTCTTGTTCCTGGGTCTCCATTGGAGTTAATACTGTGAGACTTTGCAAACGGTGAGATCTAGAGTCAGTCCTGTGCTCAAAAAATAAAACTCATTTGAAACAAAGGAAGCTTTATTGATGAATCCAGGCAGAAACATCCATTAACACCTTTTTGCAAAGTCTGAAGTCCAAAGGAACTTGTTCAACCCCTCCCTAAGCCAGCCCCCAATTCCCAAGCTAAAGCAATACAAGCGGAGGTTGCATAGATACCAAGGTTGTCTATACTTCCCTTCCCTTCTCCCAGACAGCCTCACCTTGAAGAGCGGTGCTCCCAAGCCAGCTTCACTCCTCTTTGAGAACCATGTACAGCTGCAGCCCCAGCCCCTCTCCAAACGTCCTCCTTCATCTAAAAGCCACTCCATCTGCCCTTCTATTATTTTCCATTATGTGCTTTCTAAACCCATCACTCTACACTGCCTACTATGAACTACAACTATAACTCCTACTTTAATAACCAAACCCTAATATTTTTACCCTTTATGAAATAACTCTTATACACTAGTTCTGACACGCAATGGACCTTTCTCAATCCTTAAGGGACACACCACCAGTTTGAAGTGACAATTCTCCCATCTCAATTGTTCAGGCAAGGTGCATTAGCCTGAAGTTGCAATGGGCCAGTCTAAATCTTTCAGGTAAAGAGCACCACCCTGAAGTCACAATAGTACTGTCTCAATTCTTCAGGCAAGGAAACTCAGGCTGAGAT
>NW_024847809.1:0-1001 GCF_019175285.1 Sceloporus undulatus
AGTCTCCTTCCTCTCAGGCCGGTGGTGTATGGTGCCTCTTAAACTTGGCATCACTTCAGGCATGGGCTTCATTAGGGGATGCACAGGTGAGGGATACACCAGGTGATAGCCTGAGGAGAGGAATGACACTACACTACTTTCCAAACATCTGCCTTTTGGCAGAAATTGGCTGTGGCATTTGCCTGCATCCCTTTAAAAATCAGGAGATGGTATGAGGATGGAGAGGTTCAGTGGGAAGAGAGAAAGGAGAGGCCCTAAGTTTTTTAAAAGTAAATTAATTATTTTTTTTAAAAAATCTTTTAAAATTTTCTTTAAAACTTACCAGATCTTCACTGTCACCACATGAAACTTTGTACATGTAAATACATTGTTGTTGATAGTGTTGATAGTCTGAGTATTGCAATGTAAAGGTATAATTTTAATTATGCTAGTTGTTAATGTTACAACTATTACCATTACATTCAACGATATATGGGAATTACGATTTATCAATAACATTAGAACAAATCAACAGTACAAGGATTCTGTATAGTGTGGCATGGGAGGAGGTCAATGGAGGGGGTGGCACCATGAGCTACCTCACTGGGTGATGTTTCTGACTTCAGAGTCTCAGCATGGTTCAATCTGGCTTTTATGTTGGTGTGAACATTTCCCACTTCATCAAGATTTTGCATTTTGTAGCCCCCAATAGTGTGTGCATTTGCATTGAGAGCATTCTGCCCATTCACTGGCAACCCTCCCAACCTATCTCCTGGGTTGGTTCTGAGCATTGGAGAGAGAGACCCTCTGGGCGCATTAGCCTGATGCAGTCCACAAAGGAGCCAAAGCTTTACTTCTCCCTCTCCATTGGGAGCACAGACAAAGAGCAAAGCCTTTTTTGTCACAACACTGGTGAGAGATCAAAAGGAGATTTTCCTTGTGGTCCAATTACCTTTTAATCTCACCTTCCTACTGAGAAAATAGGTGGTTAATGTCCCTCAAAAAAACAAAATCAACAAAAC
>NW_024847810.1:0-1001 GCF_019175285.1 Sceloporus undulatus
CCCCCAGTTCCACACTCGTCTGATAAGGGCCAAAGATGATAGGCTTCCTCTTGTTGTTGTCATCCCACAGGCTCTGGCATTCAAAGATTCAGTGATTCTGAGCATGGTGTTCTATTTATCTATTAAAAGAGGACACTGAATAATTTAGCCTTCAACATATTGGCCATGTGAGGCTATAGAGCAGGGCTTAGGAACCAGTGCCCCCATTGCTATTAGACTACAACAATCCCATCTCCTCTGACTATTGGACCTGCTGGTTGGAACTGATGGGAGATGTAGTCCAGCAACATCGAAAAGGGCACAGGTTCTCCAATCTCAATGACTCTAACTAAAAAATGACCTATTAAGTTTCATTGTTGTGCCTTCAAATCATTTCTGACTTATGGTGACCCTAAAGTGAACCTATCATGAGATTTTCTGGGGTGAGAGTGTCTGACTCACCCAGGATCACCAAGTGGATTTTCATGGTTCGTGATCCACTGCTCAAACCGTAAACCAAACTGTATGTCAAGGTGTTTGGCTGCCCCAAGAAGTAACCATGCACAATGTATGTGTAAAATGGGGAGAAAGCCATTTATATGGGATCCCTAACACCGACAGAACATCAGCCAAAATGATAGAAAAGCAACCTAGTAGGCTGAGTCCTTGGAGTAATAAATGTACATACAGATGCATCTGCTAAGGTGAAAAATTAGAAAATGATTTGAAAATATTTTTTTAAAAAATATAAGAGCCTTGTTGGGTCAGATCTGGGAGAATCCTATTCTTCCAATGGGCAACTACATGCCTCTGGAAAACCCACAAGCAAAACTATTGCACTGAACTCTATAGGGGGCTAGATCTAGATTAGGACCAGCCCTCATAGGCAAGTTCTTGATGCTTGCAATCTATTCCCCGCCCACCTCAAGTTTATCCCCATGTATTTTTGTGACTAAACAAACAAACAAAAAAAACCATTGTTTTATTTTAAAGATTTTCTAGATTTGTTGATTTTTTGAACT
>NW_024847811.1:0-1001 GCF_019175285.1 Sceloporus undulatus
GAGCTGCACCAGTTGGACCATGACTGGCCTCGAGAGGGATGTTGAGGTCCCCCAGGACAAGAAGCCTGGGGGACTCCAACATCAACTCCGAGACCACCTGTAACCGCTCGGCCAGGGAATCTGTTAGCGCACGAGGTGGCCTGTAGACCAACAGAATCCCTAAACTGTCCCTAGCCTTCAGGGTCAGGTAAATACACTCGATGTACACAGTCTGACGGAGATGGTTCCTGGTCAAGGAAAGGGTGTTCTTATGAATCAAGGCAACACCCCCCCCCCACTTAGCCTGCACTGGTCCTTAACTGAGTACCCGGCTGGGAGGGCCTGTGCCCACACCACTTCACTCTCAGGCCCAAGCCAGGTCTCAGTAATGCAAGCCAGGTCACAACTCTTATCCTCTATTAGGTCGAAGATGATGTGGGTCTTACTTCTTACCGACCTGGCATTGCACAGGAGCAGAGACAGGGTTTGTGGTACAGTTGGACTGACCCACAGGCCTCTTTGGCTAGGAGAGTGGATGGAAGGAGAGATAGATATTACGCATCGATGTCGCCTTCCTTTCCGATGATTCTCCACACTCCTACCGCTATATCTCCCCCTGCCCCACACTACTTCTATAGGAGCTCCGCCTAATACAGCACCATCACCCATCCCCTCACCAAGCTCTAAATCCCCCCCCCCCAAAATACAACAACACATAGCTCCACCCGGTGGTGTCGGGGTAGTGCAGCGTCCTTCAGGGAGCCGGGAGGCCGGCCTTTAAGGTGGAGCCCCTCTCACTGGCCCCTCCCCCCTTGGAGATGCCACACAGCAGCCAAAGCAGTCCTCCAAGGCAGTCCTCCTCCTGCTTGTGAGATCTTTCCCCGGTGAAGTGGGGTGGGGGTTGGAGCAGTCCTCCTCCCTCTAAGAGCTCTTTCCCCGGTGGTGTAGGGGTAGTGCAGCGTCCTTCAGGGAGCTGGGAGGCCGGCCGTTAAGGAAGAGCCCCTCTCACTGGCCCCTCCCCC
>NW_024847812.1:0-613 GCF_019175285.1 Sceloporus undulatus
TGTTTCTAGCCAGATGGAGGATGCAGAGCAGAGAGTGATTCCCCTGCAATCTTTGCCAGTTGAAGCAACAAATCCATTAAGCCTTGGAGTTATAACATTAGCAATCACTTAGTTATTAATACTTAGACCAAAGGCCATTTGCATACAAAATGTTAAAATACAATACAACTGTAGGAACAGCATAATTAAAGTACTACACAAGTAAATTACATAATAATCTTGCATGTGAAAGGTTTAAAATTCAATTCAGTTAAAATATAGGCAACAAAACTATAACTAAATGAGGGCGTCTTCAAAGCAATCAACAGTAATATGGGCACTATATCTAGCCCCAATCTTCATTGCTGTCAGGGAAAAAGGAGGAACCTTACGAGTTAATATCAGACAGGAAATTAAAAAAGAAAAGCCCTTTCTGAAAGAACAGTAGAATCCAAAGGAGGCAGAATAGATCGCCCCAAAATTCCTTCTCCTTCTTTGTCTTCACAGCTAGCGCTCATTGACTCCATGATGTTCTAGTGCCTGTGTCTTCACTGTTTTAAAAGTGCCTTAGAAGTTGGCCTCATAAAAGCGGAAGTGTCAGGGGAAGTCGTACTATCGCTATAAACTCACCTGG
>NW_024847812.1:713-1001 GCF_019175285.1 Sceloporus undulatus
TGTTTCTAGCCAGATGGAGGATGCAGAGCAGAGAGTGATTCCCCTGCAATCTTTGCCAGTTGAAGCAACAAATCCATTAAGCCTTGGAGTTATAACATTAGCAATCACTTAGTTATTAATACTTAGACCAAAGGCCATTTGCATACAAAATGTTAAAATACAATACAACTGTAGGAACAGCATAATTAAAGTACTACACAAGTAAATTACATAATAATCTTGCATGTGAAAGGTTTAAAATTCAATTCAGTTAAAATATAGGCAACAAAACTATAACTAAATGAGGGC
>NW_024847813.1:0-1001 GCF_019175285.1 Sceloporus undulatus
CAGCTTTCTAATCTATTAAGGTCATTCTGAATTTTGATCCTGTCCTCAAGGTTATTAGCTACTCCTCCTAATTTGGTGTCATCTGCAAATTTGATAAGTATGCTCCCAATTCTGTCATCCAGGTCATTGATAAAGATGTTGAATAGCACTGGGCCCAGGACAGAGCCCTGTGGGACCCCACTGGTCACTTCTCTCCAGGATGAAAATAAGCCATTGTTGAGCACCCTTTGGGTTCGGCCAGTCAACCAATTATAAATCCATGTAACAGTTACTTGGTGTAGCAGATAACAAGCTTACTCCAATTTCTATATGACATCCCTTCAGATATTTATTTAAAGATGTCTATCATGTCACTCCTGGTCTTGTTTTCTCAAAGCAAAACATGCAGATATCTAAGTTGTTCCCTCACCATGACTTGGTTTCCAGACCTTTCATCTTAGTCATCCTTCTTTGAACACATTCCGGGTTGTTTATATCCTTCTTGAACGGTGATGTCCAAAACTGGACACAATATTCCAGGTGAGGTCTGACCAGAATAGAGTGGCACTGCTACTTTTCTTGATTTGGAAACTATACTCCTATTCATGGAATCTAGAATTGCATTGGCTTCTTTGGCTGCCATGTCACACTGTTGATTCACGTTTAGCTTGTAGTCTACTAAGATACCTACAGTAGATCCCTTCACATGAACAAGTAAAATATGTGCCTTCAAGCTGCCTGATGACTTTTGGAAACGTCATGAATTTCATAGGGTTTTCTTAGGCAAGGAATACTCAGAGATAATTTGCCATTGATTGCCCTTCTCTGAAATATAACTGACAGCACCTGGTATTCCCAGACAGTTTCCCTTTCAAATACTAGCCTGGCCTGATTAGCTTCCAAGATCAGATAGGAACTAATGCCTTAAGAGTTTTTGGGCAACAAAATATTCAACCACTTCCATAAGAGAACTTAAAACTTGCATTAGAAATTAATAGGATTCCAGCCAAGTGATTTGAAAG
>NW_024847814.1:0-1001 GCF_019175285.1 Sceloporus undulatus
AGGCCATAAAGCCCCGGAACAACGCTCGCGCCCTCCTCGGCGGCACCGGTCGGTGACAGTTGGGTGGGGCAGCGGAGAGAGGCCATAAAACCCCGGAACAACCCTGCGAGTAACCCCCCCGGGCTGCTCCAACTGTGCTGCGGAGGTCGAGAGCACAAGCGGTTGGTGAAAATAAATTCACCCTTTTCTCCCCAACGGACACCCAAGGCAAGAAGTAATACTTCGATGCCAAGGGACTCTTCTGCCCATGTAAGGGGGTGCAGAAGTAAGTGAGGGCTCACAAGTGGTTCAATTTTTCCTCTCACACACTACTCTGCCTATGACAGAGGGTGGGGGGGGAACTCTGGACCCAAAGAGCAGCCACTGTTGGGGATGATAGCCTTTGGCTCAGCTTGTAAATTTTGAGCTTTCAATCATTTCAATACATCAAAGTCTGGCTTGTTTGTATGTGATCTGAAATTATGAGGATTTTTGAGTAGAGTTTGAATTATTTAGAAGAGGGAACCAGAGTTAATTTATATTATTATTTACCTGAGAGTTCTAACCTCGCTTCGTATTGTAATTTAATTTGACAACTGTAGCAATCCTACCTGTCTATATCTCTTAGGCTTACTTGTTCAGTTAGAGTTAAGAAAAATAAGAAGAAGAAGAAGGAAAAGAAGGGGGGGAAATGGCTTCGGGGACGAGAACAAGAACCCAAATCCAAACACAGGAACAAACACAAAGTGTTTATAATAAAGGACGAAACCCTTTAGAATATTTGAATGTACAAGAAGATATTAACATAACAATACTGCAGGAGTTACGAGATTTTAAAAAAACATTTAAGAAGGAGATAAGGGAGGAACTGCAGGATACAAGAGAGGAAATTAGAATAGATATGAGGAGGGAGATAGAAGGATTGGCAAATAAAATTGATAAAGTAACAGAGGAATGTACAGAAGTAAGGATGGAGGTAGATCAATTAGTAAACAAAACAAAAGAAATTGAGGAAAAAACAG
>NW_024847815.1:0-1001 GCF_019175285.1 Sceloporus undulatus
TAATTCTTTTAAATTCTATTTTAATGTCTATTTTCATATGTTTTAATTATATTTTTAAAATTTGTAACCTAAGTTGTGTACTTTTATGGGGGGTTTAATGGGATAATAATAATAATAATAATAATAATAATAATAATAATAATAATAAATCTCTTGTCAACAAAACCTCAGAGCCTTGTGGGGAAAAAACTAACAGAGATCCAAAACACATTGAATAAATACTCCAGTTTGGGACTGCTTTTACTTCCCTGGCTCAATGCTAAGGAATTCTGGGAACTGTAGTTTTGTGAGACATTTAGCCTTCTTTGTCACAGAGATCTGGTGCCACAGTAAACTACAATCCCCAGGACTGTTTATTGCTGAACAAAGGCAGTTAAAGTGAACTCTAAGTGGATTATTTCTGCCATGTGATTTGGACCTCTATTAGTCTTTGAAGTTCCACAAGGCTTTTGGTTTTGAAGGGAAGAGTCTTATTATTATCATCATAATCATGACCATGATGATCATCTTCATCATCATTTCAGCACTGCGTTTTGCACCAGACTTCACTGGGATTCAACTTCAAGAAAACGGGGCCAGGATTGCAGTCCTAGGGTTGGTCCCAGCCTTCATCATTCCCAAAGAAGTCAATGGGAGAAGGGCTGGGTGGGACTCATGTCTCTCAATGATTTCAATGGGTCTACTTCTTTTCTTTTTTATTCTAATACTCTACCTAAAATCATATTGTACAGACAATCGCAGAGGAATAAGCACAACATTAAATCCAATAATAATAATAAATGCAACATAGAAATGCCTATAGATCTATATTCCTGCATTTCCTCATGGTTTGTTGTTAACTTTCTGAAAGCTTAATTTTTTTTAATTTCTTCAAATATCCTTTATTTATGAGAAATTACAATCGTTGATATCTACAGATCCTTTTCAAAAACAGATAATAAAACATACCCATCCTAAATTACTTCTGATATATACATTATGTACATCTTTGAATACTACTA
>NW_024847816.1:0-1001 GCF_019175285.1 Sceloporus undulatus
GGTTACTTTCCAAGCTAGAGGCATTTTGTTCCAAGGAAAAGCTTGTTGTCAACTATAATAAAACTAAGGCAATGGTTTTTGGGAAAAGACACTCTGATTTTTGTTGTTCTATTAACGGTCATCAGATTGAACAATGCAGAGAATTTAAGTATCTCGGCATTCACTTCACAGAAAACCTCTCTTGGAAGCCCCACATAGAAGCTAGTAGAGCAATAGCTGTGAGATCAATTGGAGCAATCCTTAGATTTTATAACCAGGCAGGGGGTCATCTAGTCGCACCTGCTGTTAAAATATTTCAGAGTAAAGTTATAGCCCACATTCTTTATGGCGCTGCCGTGTGGGGTTGGGATGATTCCCAAATGGTCAAACTGGAGGCCATCCAGAATATGTTTCTCAGGAAATTGCTCCTACTCCCACCCAGCATGCCTGCAGCCTTGGTCCGGGCTGAGGTTGGCCTCCCTTCCATTAGAGCTCGCATTCATTTTATTTTATTTAATTATTGGAGATCTGTTAAAGATTCTACGGTTAAGGTTTTTCCTAAGTTGTGTTTTCAATATTTATCAAGCTGCAAAGCCTGGAGCTCAAGACACCAGAGGCTGCTTGAATCATATCCTGCTGTAATTGAAAATTCTTCTAGTTTGAATTCAAGAGAGAAGCTCCGTGAATATATTTTTAACCATGATGTGTATCTGGATAGACTGGTTATTAATAATTCGAAATTTTCCAAATGGTTTAGATTATATAAATTAGACCATCAGAGGGCTGTTTACTTAGGGAAGCTTACATTCCCAAAGCGAAGGCAGGCTTTTACAGCTCTTCGCTTTCAAACAATGCCCTCAGCCATGATTGACGGTAGATATTTACATACACCTACGGATTCCCGTTTATGTATTTGTGGAGCCCCAGAAATTGAGGACTTGCCTCATTATCTGCTTTTTTGCTCACTATATACTGATCCAAGAACTAAATTTATGGGATCTATTCTGTCCAATTTACAGTCT
>NW_024847817.1:0-1001 GCF_019175285.1 Sceloporus undulatus
AAATGCCTAGTGAAGCATTCTCTCTAGAAATCTCTAGGTCCTTCAGTATGACTTTTGGTTAAAGTTGACCATAGAGTTGCACTGGAAGACTTAGATATCCCTAGAGGTAACATATTAATAAAATCCGTGAATAATCGAAGCTGCAAAAGTCAAAGCCATAAATGAGGAAGGACAAGTGTATACTGAAAGAAATGTTCAAGAAGTAGCTGTAATGATTTAAATGTATAAAATAATAAAGCACAGAGCCATAGAGGAAAATCTCTCCCTTTTAGGATAATAGAGGTAAACTCTATTGGAGTAGACTGTACACAGATAAGTACAGTCTTTTGGAAAAGGAGGCTAGGTGGATTCTATTGTGGAAAGAGATTATTCCTATTTGCCTTAATAAGTCTCTTGATGTTACAACGCCTCTTTGAGATAAACCTATTTCTTATCTTTTGAAATACATTTTAAAAAATCTCTTTTACTCATTATTATATTTCTGAAAAATTAAGCTTTTCATTTTAATTAAAAATTATAATAGAGGGTTGGGTTTTTTGTTTTGCATATATATATCTCAATGACTGGATAGAAATACTGTTTATGAGGTAACTATATTGTATTTTTAAAAGAATGGTATATGGGTGTTCGTATCATCTTACAGGATTTAGAAGCTATTTGTCCATTTAAGGAAGATTTCCTTGATTAATTAAGAGCCAGCATGGTGTAGTGGTTGAGCATTGGTCTAGGACTCTGGTGACCAGGGTTCAACTCTTGATTTAGCCATGGAAACCCACTGGGTGACTTTTGGCAAGTCACACTCTCTCAATCTCAGAGGATGGCAAATTCCTTCTGAATAAACTTGCCAAGAAGCCCCCATGGTAACTTTGGCTTAGTGTTGTCATACATCGGAAACAACTTGAAAGCAGACAACAACAAAAACAACAATTAAGTGTCTACAACATGCTGCAATAATCAATACAGTGGACCCTTGTTATACGCTGGGGTTTGGTTCCAAGATC
>NW_024847818.1:0-1001 GCF_019175285.1 Sceloporus undulatus
GATGATCCTATGAGTGTGATACCGTCTGTGTTGACCATCCCTTCTCTGCAAACCTTCACGAGGGCAAAGATGTATGATGCCTTACTAGCTTCATGTAATCCTTATTGCTGCTTTTGTGTGCCTTCATGTAACTGCTTACTTGTGGTAACCCTAATGTGAACCTATTACAAGGTTTTCTTGGCAAGATGTGTTCAGTGGGGGTTTGCAGTTGCTTTCCTCTGAGGCTGAGAGAGTGTTTCCTTGCCCAAGATCACCCATGGCTGAATGGAGATTTGAATCCTGGTCTCCAGAGTTCTAATCCAACACTCACACCTCTGCACCATGCTGGTTCTTTCCTTATATAGAATAAAAACAATCTTTTGTATATGTCCGTCATATAGGTGCTCTGCTCATAGATGCTTTGACTTCTTAGGTTCACAGAGTGCATTTTCCCTGCGTCAGAAGAAAGGATCGAGTGTGTTTGCTTCATCTTACTTATTACTCTCTTCCCACAGAGTAAAAAGAGGAAATGTCTGCATGCTTGCCCACACGCACTTACTTCTTTGCTGTTTACTCAGTTTAATGGAGAGTTAGGGGGAACCTGGGAAATAGCTATCTCTCTCCTACATTCAAAAGGTTTCCTTTCTGTCCCTGCTCTCACAGGAAGATAAGGCACAAGAAAGGGAAAGAACTAAGGCTGTATTGGCACTACTGAAATCATGCAGTCTGACACTGCTTTAACTACCATGGCTCCTTCCTATGCGATCTGGGGATTTGTAGTTTGTTGTGGCACCAGTGTTTTCTGACAGAGAAGGCTAAATGTCCTCATAGAATCATAGAATCATAGAGTTGGAAGAGACCACTAGGGCCATCCAGTCCAACCCCCTGCCATGCAGGAAATCCAAATCAAAGCATCCCTGACAGATGGCCATCCAGCCTCTGTTTAAAGACCTCCAAGGAAGGAGACTCTATCACCCTCCGAGGGAGTGCATTCCACTGTCGAACAGCCCTTACTGTCAGGA
>NW_024847819.1:0-1001 GCF_019175285.1 Sceloporus undulatus
ACTAAAGACTTTATAACTCTTTGCTGCTACCCTGAAATGTACCTGGAAACTGGCTTGGAAGCTAAAGTAATTCTTTCAAAATTGACATAATCTGTTCTTTGTGGTTTGCCTCCTTCAGCAATCTGGCATTCTTACACTGAACCAGCTGTAATATCAAAGAATTCTTCAAAGCCTCCTGTATGTTGAATATGTAACAGTAACCGAATCTAGATGTAGGTAAAGAATCGAATTGCTGTTGCTGTTGAGGAAAGGATGGAACTGGCACACCAGATGAAGCTGATAATAGAAATTTAGCCATCTTTGTCATCTGATTAACCTTTATTATAGGACAACATTTTTGTCCAACCTTTGAATGCCAGCCATATTTACCAGCAGGGGGAAACAGTCATAGTATATTATTAAAATATAAGTGTTTTTTTAAAAAAACAACTTTGTTTTCAGTAAAACAAAATATTTTTAGATAAAATGCTTTGTTTTAGGTAAAACAAATTGAAAAAAGAATTAGATAATTATGGGATTTCCAGTTCGGGTATAAGATTTTAAACATAGATTGCTCCCCATAGAATCTTTTCTATAATAGGCATAGTAATATTGTAACATTTTAATGCTGGTCACTTTAAAAAGTCTGAATTTTTTGTTTTTGTGCTCATATGTTTTGTATTGTTTCATTTCACCTTAATCTTGGTTATGTGCTATGACAAATAAGGGGGACTATTTTACATAAGTATGTGAATTTTACTACATTTATATGTAAGCTGCTAAATCATAGTTAATTCATGCATTTTGTTTTATAGGTTTCATATAAAAAAGATTTCCAAGATACTCATAGATATACTGATGTTTCAAACAGACCTGATGTAATGATGGCAACTCAGCTAACCAAGATAATAAGTAATGTATGAACTTAAAGTTCTTCTTCTTATTAAGCTTTATGACATCTTTAAGCTGTATTTTTTATTTTATTTTTATTTTGTTAATGACAGAGTATCTGTAGTAATTGT
>NW_024847820.1:0-1001 GCF_019175285.1 Sceloporus undulatus
TCTGATGCCTCCTTCTTTTGCCTTATGGTAACTGATTTTTTCAGAAAAGGAATTCTGTCACTAGAGTACTATACCTGTGAGTGATCCTGCTACTGCAGGGGTAGGCAGTCTTTTTGTGCCGGGGGCCGGGTTGCTGTCCCTCAGACAACTGGGGGGCCGAAGCCTAAAACTAAATAATTAATTTTTTTTAAAAAATTAAATATATAATTAAACCAGGACAAATGTAGGACAAAATTTTCAAATGGAAGACACTTTTTTTTAAAAAAAAAAAATGGAAGACACGCGAAAAAATTTGCTGATTTTTTTAAAAAATGTTAATATAAATGCATGTTTCTGAGGCTTCTATAGACAATTGCCCCCCAAAGGCCTCGGCGGCAATTGGTGGCAGGACCGGGCTGGGGCCGGTCCCAAGGCCTTGCTGGGCCGCATTCGGCCCGCGGGCCGCAGGTTGCCTACCCCTGTGCTACTGCCAAGCAGTAGAAGAGCAACAGTTCTATTTTATTTTTATTTTATTTTTTTTAAAAAGAGCAACAGTTCTTTATATCCTTTATCTTCATCCAACAAACAGTTCTCAGTATGATATACTCAGGTTTTTCTGCACAAAATGTGAAATACACCTGGCAATCCCATTGCTGCTAAGGCACAATTTGAAAATGAAAGACAGAACTACTCCTGAGAAAAGCACCAGATAATTCTGTAGTGTCATTCTCACACATAACTTCTGCCCCCTCCCCAGAATTTTCCATGTGCACCTTAAAACCGAAGGGCTTCCAGATGCACTTCTTTGCCATATCCAAGTGGGTTTCAGACTGATGCACACATAACTTGCAAGAGTTACTACAATTCCCAGAACCCCTAGCCATAATGGTCCAGGGGATTTTATGTAATTAAAAAAAAAAAACCCAAACATTCTCTCTGCATCTTGCATCACTTTATGAAACTTGACCTTACCCTTATGGCCTTATTTGCTCCACAGGAAATACATCTGGAATTCGGTTATT
>NW_024847821.1:0-1001 GCF_019175285.1 Sceloporus undulatus
TCTGTTTCATGTCACCCCTTCATGTCAAATAAGATCCTGCCCTCAAAGCCACATTTACTATTCTCTTTGTGAGTCAGGATTGCTTTCTGGCTGAGTTTCCCAGAGCTCTGGCCTTCACAATCTTGCTGCTGCTGCTGGATAAAACAGGATCTCTTTGTCTGCAAAGGGTTCTTGCAGAACCTTTGAGACTAAGGGGCTAAACAGACTGGCTATTGGCGTAGTCTTTAGATGCACTCCACCGAAGAAATGGCAAAAAGCAGCCACAGCAGCAGCAAGGGTGCCTTTTTGCCAGTGCTAAAAGGAGCAAAAAGCGGCCGCCTGCCTGCACAGGCAGGCTGCTTCGCCGCATGGAGCGGCAGCAACTTGCCTCAGAATGCATCTGGGCGAATCCTCCGCCCTGATTGGTCGCACAGAGTGGAAGGAACGGGCCCTTCCGCTCCACGCCGCTCTAGGACAGGCGGAGGACTCTATGGCCGGGAGATCCGGTCCTCCAGAGCAGCTCATTGGCTGAGCTGCTCTGGAGGCGGTGTCTCCCAGCCATGTCATCAGCCAGGGCCATAGGCCTATATAAGGCCGCGTGGACTGGCCCTGGTGGCCGAATTTGCTTGGCTCTCCCACCCTCCCACCGCATGGGTCTGTGGGTTTTTGTCACAACTGTGGTTCAGCAGCATAGGCCATGGATCTGCATGGTGTGGTACCAGGGCTACGGAGTTCTGGTTTGGGAGTCATTCAGGACCTGGGGGCGAATAGGGCAGGTGTTGTGGCCATTGCGGAGGCCATAACGCGGGAGCACCTCCTGGTGACTAGGGGCTTAAGGAACAAGTGAGTGCATGGTGGCATGGCGGTCAATTGGCGTTCCTTAGCCCCTTGGTCATCCCAATGCCTGGCGGTTACCAGGCTTATTGCTGATCAGACAAACATGGGGTTGTTTGATCTTGCAGATCCTGACCTTACGCTTTTTGCCAACCCTACCAATTGTTTGAGTTTGTTTAATAAAGTTG
>NW_024847822.1:0-1001 GCF_019175285.1 Sceloporus undulatus
AAACAGAGGCTAGATGGCCATCTGCTGGGGATGCTTTGATTTGGATTTCCTGCATGGCAGGGGGTTGGACTGGATGGCCCATGCGGTCTCTTCCAACTATGATTCTATGATTCTATGATTCAATGTGGAATTAAGAGATGTATGAAAGTAGGGCCCAGGGTTTGGCACAACAGAGGATTTACTGACATATCTCCACCAGTCAAAGCCTGGTGGTTTGTATGTATTGGCATCAAACCTGATGCTTCCCAACCAGCTTCTCTTCCCACTCTAGAGCCCCAGATTTGGATCTCACCTGCTGGGCACTCCATTGGTTGCCCTCTTTGCCAGACAGGTCTTCTGTCTCAGCCTGAGGTGCTGCGAGGGGTACAGCAGTAACCCCATGGGCAGCTCTACTCAGGGTCTCTGTCATCAAGAGAGCCTTTCCTTGATCCTCATTCCCAAAGGCAAAGAAGTCTTCAGTGTTTTCCTCACCAGCGGTTGCTCCAAACTCTACCAAAGGGTCTTCAGCCTCACCACTGGCCGCCTCGTCCTCTGTCGTTGGCTCAGGATCCTCAACTAGAACAAGAGACAACAGGAATATTTAAACACTTTCATGACTGTATGTGTATTATTTTCTCTCTAGCCCTTATCAGATGAGTGTGGAACTGGGGGTCTTCTGCACTGGGCGGTTCGAATTCACGTTATTTCGCACAATACCATCATACCTGGGAGTCCCTCCGCATTGGCATGATTCAAATTGGCCAGTCCGCATTCACGCGAATTGCATTCAGTGCAGAATGTTTTGTCACACCGGTGCTCAACATGAGGATTGGCCGATTCGTATTGGCCGCCTCGCACATGCTCAGTGGTGCCCTGCATGGGTTGCGACCTTAAACACTTCCGGGGTGAAAGGGGAGGTCCCGTCATGACAGCCCGGTAAACAGCTGGAGAGCCAGCTCATGCACATTAACAATCGCGATACAACGTGCCCATTACTGTTTCCTCTCTACATTCCTGCTTGG
>NW_024847823.1:0-1001 GCF_019175285.1 Sceloporus undulatus
AAACCCACAAAAAACTATGGATGCCGGCCATGAAAGCCTTCGCCTTGTGGTTTTTCCATATCCACGGGGGTCTTGTGCCCCTAACCCTAGGGAATGTGGAGGGACAAGTGTACATTTGTTACTCTTTATTCCTGTTATTATATTGTACATGCAAACACCAAAAACCCCACAATTTTATTACATTGCACTATTGATGGGTCTGGGAGGCAAACACACACACCAGCCTTGCAAAGCAATTGGGGCTTTCCCCAAGGCCTGAGGAGCAGGAGTAAGGAATGAAGAAGTAAGAGGTTCTTGCAGGAGTAGGAGTAACATTAAGGAGTAACATTTCTCCCTGAAGGGACCCAAGGGGGCTCACAGATTAAAAAAACAACACCATTTTTCGAAAACCACACGTAAAATAAAATGTAAAACAGTCAAAATCATCTTAAAACAACAGTATAAAACTACATTAAAATATACAAAAGTTAAAAGGCACGACTGAAACGCAGCTACTTCAGGCGGCGGTATGATCATATATCAAATGCCTGCTTAAACAAAAATGTCTTGCTTTGCAAACGAAAGAGGCTTTTTAAAAAAAGCATATCTTATTGTAGTATTTGAGCGTTTTATAATGTGGTGGAATCATAAAGAGTTGGAAGAGACCCCAAAAAGGGCCCTCTAGTCCAACCCCATTCTGCCATGCAGGAACTCACAGTCAGAGCACCCCCAACAGATGGGTGTTTTGATCATTCACTTTTGATTGTATTGGACAGATCACTGCAGCTGTGTGAAAAGCAGCTCCTTTCTGTGCCACGGAAAGGGCGCCGTAGCTGCCAGCACCGAGGCTTTTCTGAGCTCCGTTGGCACGCCGGACTCGGGGCGTGCGTCGTGTGGACGCCATGCCCCCAGGCTGGCCTTAATGGCCGGTCTTTATACCCTGTATGTTGTGATATACTACCCTGTAGTATAACAATAATGATAAACATTAAACTTCATTGTTGTTGTCAATCATTATTGGG
>NW_024847824.1:0-351 GCF_019175285.1 Sceloporus undulatus
AGAATAAGGATTAGACTGAAAAACAAACTGCTTATATTTTTAAAAAGCAAAACCATTTTTAACAGGTTAAAAATTATACTTGGGTGCTTTATCCTTTTATAACCAATTTAGGCTTTATTTGCATTATAGAAATAATCCGGATTGAAACCCTTTTAACTCTCCTTGTTCCATCCTATGGAATCCTGGGATTTGTAGTTTGTTATGGCATGAGAGCTTTGTGGCAGAGAAGGTTAAGTGTCCAAAGGTAAAATCCCAGGATTCCATAGCACTGAGCAGTTAAAGCGGTGTCAAAGTGCCTTATTTCTATAGTGTGGATGCAGCCTTCTTGGGAAAGGGGCTGATGATGGGGAA
>NW_024847824.1:451-1001 GCF_019175285.1 Sceloporus undulatus
GATTTGTAGTTCGATGTGGCACCAGAGCTCTCTGGCGGATAAGGCTAGGTGTCCAAAGGTAAAATCCCAGGATTCCATAGCACTGAGCAGTTAAAGCGGTGTCAAAGTGCCTTATTTCTATAGTGTGGATGCAGCCTTCTTGGGAAAGGAAAGGAGGACGGACGGACGGAGGGCCACCTGCAGCTGGACTGGCCTCCCTGAGCGGTCAAGACCTGAGCTGGGTTGTGGACGATGGGCACTCTTGATAATAATATTAATATCTTCCACTATTGATAGTAATTAAGGAGGGGATCGGGTTCCTCCTTTCAATAGCATCTGGAAAATGTTTAGGTGTTGTTAAGAAGTCCTGTTTGGCGACTTTTTGTCTTCTCACAGCCATCGGGTGCCATCAGGAAATCTTTTCTTTAGGATCAGAAATCCTGTTTGGGGTCCCTTCCGACTTTGGGGACCTTTCATCCTCCATTTTGGGTACCCTTAAGGCCTCAAACTGCCAACTGCCAAGTGTTGAGACTTAGGAGGCCATTTTGTGTTCCGGTGGCCATTTTGTGCT
>NW_024847825.1:0-1001 GCF_019175285.1 Sceloporus undulatus
AGAAGAGATCCTCTGCGTACGGATAAAAAGAAAGAAGAAATATTACCCTATCCCTTACTATAACTCAGGACCACCCAACATAATTATTTTGCTGGAAGTTTCAGTAAGCATTAATTGAACATGCGGTAGGATAAATGTATTATTGATTTGTGGAACTTACTGCCAGAGAATCTGGTGACAGATGGAAGTGGCTTTAAAAGAGGATTGGTCTCCGACCTTCTAGAAATGTTACCATCAGGATAGTATTTTGGGGGTGAAGTGTAGGACCCTACTCTGCAGATGAGCAGGAGGACTCTGGATGCAGCAGGACTAGCTTAGCACACTTTGAAATAAATGAAGGAATACACATTGCCCTCTAAAGAGGAAGACTGTTTAAGTCTAGAGCCTAACATTCCTAACTGCATCACTGCTTTTAGCTTCTTAGACTGTTGGTGGGCATTTGGCTGAGCAAAGTTCTTTTTCTTAACGAAATTTAAGTAAAGAAGTTGGACTAAATTATGGTGAGCAATAAGTGGCAAAGACTACTATCATACATGGAGCGAGAAGTCCCTGAGGTACAAGGAGGTTTCATGAAGGAAGAGGCACTAGGGATCACATCACAAATAAATGATGGATAATGGAGTACACCAGGAGATTCCAAAAGAGAATCTGCATGTGCTCCATTGACTACAGCAAGGCCTTTGACTGCATAGGTCAGGGGTAGGCAACCTGCGGCCCGCGGGCCGGATGCGGCCCGGCGAGGCCTTGGGACCGGCCCCAGCCCGGTTCTGCCGCCGATTGCCGCCAGGGCCTTTGGCCTCTCGCGCGCAGGGGCAAAGGGGGAATTGTCTATAGACGCATCAGAAACATGCATTTATATTTAAAAAATATTAAATCAGCAAATTTTTTTGCGTGTCCTCCACTTTTTTAAAAAAAGTGTCCACCATTTGAAAATGTTGTCCTACATTTGTCCCAGTTTATTTATTTATTTAAATTTTAAAAAAATTATTTCATTATTTATT
>NW_024847826.1:0-1001 GCF_019175285.1 Sceloporus undulatus
TCCACAGAGTGCCTAAGCAAAAGGGGAGGAAAGCACACGGCGCATCCGAAATATTAGTATTTCATCATTTCAGAATTCATTCCAGGAAATAAACTTTAAATTCTGTCAGCAAGCAAAAAGCCACTGCCTTTGAGCTCAGATTGTCTTGAATCCTTTCAATATAATATAAAATATAATAAAAAATATAATTTAGGCCATGGCTGGGATACTGAGGATAGATTAGGATACTGACTATCCAAAAATATATAGTACATTTAGCCACAAACGAATTATGGTGCATTTAGCCATTTGTTGCCAAATTTTAGAGGCAAATTTCATTTTTCAAAAAACAGCTCTGGGGAGCACTCTGGACTTGAGGACCACTGGGCCCACCCCCAATTTAGATCCAGAGATGGCCCCCCCATATCCCCAACATTTCACAGACAGGAAAAGCAAGGCACATGTGGAGAAGCAACAACAGAAGGTGGTAGGATGGCCAAGGTTGTTTATGAAGAAGATCACACAAGCAGGGAAAGGCACAGTAGTTAGTTTTTGCCTCAACCTCCTGGGAAGAGAAGATCCTGGCAACTTATCTCCTCTCCTCTCCCCCCTTTTGAGTTGATGGAGTGCAAACTTCTTGGAAGTCATTTTGCAGCAACTCAAGAGAGCTGAAGAGAAGGGGGAATGTGGGAGGAGGAGAGAGAAACCAGGACATTTTGGAAAGCCCATGAAAAAGGGGGGCGACAGAGGATTAACCAAGACTTTCTCTGCCAAACTGGGACAATATGTTCTCCACTGGCTTTAATGAGTTGGTCCAGCAATGACACAAATGAAACTAATAGTCAGGATGGCAACTCACCAAAGAGTTGTACTTGGACAGCCTCTTTCTCTTGGAGCCCAACTCCCTCCGCTTGGCCTCTGTGTTGGCCATTCGGTGGGAAGGGGGGTGTCCTGGTGGCCCTGCAGTTGGGTCTGTTCCAGAAAAATATGCCCCAAAGCTGTGTACAAGGAGGCTGAGATGA
>NW_024847827.1:0-1001 GCF_019175285.1 Sceloporus undulatus
TTACTCATTGTCTTCATGCTTTCATTCTGATTCTCTCGGTCCCCATTCCCATTTACAGATAAATCGGTGTGCGGTCTGAATCGATGGATCGATTTGACAGCAGAGAGTGATTCCCACTACATTTGCCCCGATTGCATTTCCACCCTGTAAAATAACCCACTTGTGGTTCACATCCATGAATGAATCGATTCAATATGCCCAAGGGGCAATTTGAATCGATTCCGATCCGCATCTGGTTCACACTTGCGCAGAATCGATTTATCGAAAAAGAAGCAGAAGAAAACAGTGTCAAAAAGATGTGGGTTAAGTGGGTCTAGCACCTTGGCCCCCCTCTCAGAATTGCTTCAGTGATTCGGATTAAGTGAGAACCAGGGTTGTTTGAACCAGTTCAAACTGATTCACAATCCAATTTAAAAGGTAGTGAGAATGAGGCCTCGGAGACATTTGGCAGGATACTATCAAAAAGGGATCTTGCTCTGACTTATCAGGACTTTTTCCTACCTCTTCAGCCTTTCAGTTGTCCAACAAATTAATTCTTTTTTTGCAATGAGATATAGGAGTAATTGGTTTGTGTTTATGATTCTATGAGTGTAGGCATTAGAGGAAGGTCCATATCCTTTCTCAGGGAAGGATGTTCATAGTGAGACTGTGACCATCTTAGAAGCTTGTGACGTCTAAAAATGGCCACTGAAGTAGCTTAGAGGACCTGGGGTACCTCCAGGATGGACCCGGGCAATGATTCAGCTGCAATTTCTTTGCGATAGCACCCAGCTGCCTTCTGAATTAGGATGGAATTTGGGAAAGGTAATGTGGGGATTTAACCCCATGTGATCGGGTCTCAAGGTTTTATTTTTTTACTTATGGTAGCCCTTACATGAACATATCACAGGGTTATCTGGGGCTGAGAGTGCATAGCTCCCCCAAGATCGCCCAGCAGGTTTCTATGGCCAAGCAGGGAATTGAACTCTGGTCTCCAGAGTCATAGCCCTATGCTCTGAACA
>NW_024847828.1:0-100 GCF_019175285.1 Sceloporus undulatus
ATAAATTTCCAATTACAGTAATCGCAGGGCAGTTATGCTGTTATGACCGGAAGTAAACATATACACAGTTATGATTATATATACATGCTGATGTTGACCA
>NW_024847828.1:200-1001 GCF_019175285.1 Sceloporus undulatus
CCCATACCATGACCCACAATCCCCAGCCAAATTTACAACCCAAAGCCATTATCTTTACTATTGGTAATTAAAACCTAATCTTAACAAAATATAACTTTGGCGGGATACAGACGGGCAGGGGAAGGCGTCTTGGAGGTGTATTCTGCTGAATACGGAGCCTCCAGACCGCCCGCCCCGGGGGCATGGCTCAGGAGATGGGACTTCCACATGGGGGACAGTGAAGACGCCTCACTTGGGGCCGTTTCTGACCCGCAGTTTCCAAACCGCTGCCTCGGAGGACGCTGCAAAGAGAGAGGCAGCTTCTGCACGGGCGGCCAAAAACGGGGCTTTTTTTTTCTTTTGCCGGCTGGCGGATGCGCAGCTGTGCAGCTGCGGCGCTCAGCAGCGGCGGCAGAAAGCCTATGGTCACATTTAAAGCGCTCAAGCCCCTTTAAAACTTTTTCCCCCGCCCTGCCCAAGAACAATAGTGGTCTCCTGCCAGCTGGTGATCAGCTGGTGTTGGCGTCCTTGTCCGCTTGCACGTTGCCAATGTCACCAGCATCATGGATGCCTCCTCTCCTTTGGTCCCCGCGCTCTTGCTGAATCTGCAATGCACAGCCACAGCTGTCGCAGCTGCCACCGCTGTCCCCCTGCCATCCCCCATCACCTCCCTTGTACATATGTAAATAGTTAAAGTTTTAGGGTTTTTTTTATTGTTAGGTGAAAATGGCACAGGAATGTGTGTAGGGGTTCACTTTAAATTCCAGACTTTCCCCAATTCTAGTAGCGCATGCGTACATGTTGCTCTAGGGTTAGGGTTAG
>NW_024847829.1:0-1001 GCF_019175285.1 Sceloporus undulatus
TCTGGGTCCTCCCAGCCTCTGCACCGTCTCCCCTTTCTTTTCTGTCTACCTTTTCCATGCTTGGTTGTTACTGTGGCCTCTTAGTTATACATTTGGCAACATCTCCTAAACCACAGGCCCAACCAGGTACTTTCCAGATCCGTTGGACAACATAGCCCATAATGAGATTGGTGACTGGGGATAATGAGATTTGTGAGCAATCTATCTGAAACCTGTCAAATTAGACCAAGCCTTGCATTCTCTTCTTTTAACCTTGTTGGCAGAAAGGAGGACGAATTAGTGCCTAAGTAGTTTAAATGAATTGGTTATTTTTGAAGTCTGGTGCTGCGTTGTTGCGAATGGAGGAGGGGGAGAAGGAGAGGCATGCATGCACTGTTTCAGAAGCTGAGAGAGTGTGACTTTCCAAAGTGCCTTTTCTATGTGGTTTTGGTTCTGAGGCATGGCCAATGTAAATTGCTGTGATTTTTACAAACTCATGTGCAGTGAAGAAAAACCAAAGTCCCTTGACACACACTTCTGAGGAGTACACTTGGTGCAAGAACGGTGAAACCACCTTGACATGTTCAATATGCATAGCCATGTTAACCCATGCTAAGTGTTAAACCCAAGGGGTTTGGTTATGGAATAAGCCTCTGAAATATGCAAGAGGCCATGTTCAGTAAAGCCATGTGAAATGCCCAAATGTGCTGTCATGTGTGTTTTGGAATGGAGGTCGGGGGTGTTTTGCCAGAAAGGGAAGTCTATTTCTGACATCTGTCTAGAAATAATGCCCAAATGTCCTCTATTTTGATCATGCCTAAGAAACAGGCATTTATATTAACATTTTTTTAAAAAAATCAATTTTTTTGCATGTCCTCCATTTTTAAAAAAACGTGTCCTACATTTGAAAAAAAATCCTACATTTGTCCCGGTTTGGAGGTCCTGACTTATGGCAACCCTATCTCAGCCTCAGGAGAAGGCAATGGCAAACCTCCTCTGAATAAATCTTGCCAAGAAAAACC
>NW_024847830.1:0-1001 GCF_019175285.1 Sceloporus undulatus
ATTTTAATTCTTTTTACTTTTTACATTCCTTTTTACCTTTCTGTATCTCCGTATCTACACAGAACTCAAAAAATTAACTAAGTATATAAAGAGAAACTCATATGAGGCCTTTATACAAAAAATAAACAATTGAAATCTTTTGCATCCCATGTACAGAAACAAAAAGGAACTATTACTATTATGGAATTTGATATGTAAAGAGTGAAGCATTTTTTAAATTTTATTTTAGGAACGAAATGTTATACGTGTTGATATATGTTGAATAATTAGTAAAGGACTTACAAGGATATACTAATAAATGGGAGGAAATTGGAATGAATGTTTATACTGTAGTTGGAGTGTGCTGTGGCAGCTAAAAAGGCCAATGCGATTCTAGGCTGCATCAATTGAAGTACAGTCCTCCCTCCATTCTTGCGGACTTGGGATCCATGCCCCTTGATTATCCATCAGCTCCCTAAGGCAAACATAGGGAGTTAAAATGGGGCGCACCCCTGCAGTACACACCTGCACACCCCTGCTGGATCACACCTCCATTCAAGCCAATAGGGCTTGAATATGCACGGTTTTCCATTTTTGCAGGGGAGTGCGGAACTGATCTCCCATGAAAACAGAGGGAGGACTGTATAGTAATACGATTGAGGGAAGTAATAGTGTCACTCTATTCTGCTTTGGTCAGACCTCACCTGGAATACTGTATCCAGTCCTGGGCACCACATTTCAAAAAGGATGTTGACAAATTATAGCATGTCCAGAGGAAGGCGACTAAAATGGTGAAAGGTCTAGAAACCATGAAACCCTATGAGGAATGCCTTAGGGAGCTGGGGATGTTTAGCTTGGAAAAGAGAAGGTTAAGAGGTGATATGATAGCTCTGTTTATATATTTGAATGGGTGTCAGAAAGCTTGTTTTCTGCTGCTCCAGAGAATAGGACCTGGAGCAATGGATTCACACTATAGGAAAAGAGATTCCACCTGAACATTAGGAAGAACATCCTGACAGTAA
>NW_024847831.1:0-1001 GCF_019175285.1 Sceloporus undulatus
TGAGGAAGTAAGCTAAAATCTACAAAAGCTCATGCTTCCAACTTCTTCCTTTCAGTCTGCATTTACACTATAGACCTCAATGCTTGCCCCTCAAGGCTTTCCAGCTTTCTCCTGGAAAGGAGCTGGACGTTGGCGGCAGAGGAAGGGTCAACACTTGCCTTCAAGTGAAAAGTTGGAAAGCAAGCCATCTGCGGCCCAAATAAGTTCAGCCTTTAACATTTTGGCCCTTGCCGACTGCCATGTTGAGTGGTCCTGCTCTAGACTGAAATCAACTGAACAGAACAGAGGAACAGGAAAAGGGTCTTCTGTTCCTTCTTTCTTCAATAGAAAAACAAAACCCCTCTAGCTGGGATTACGCAAAAGGCTTAGTCCTAAACTACGGATGGGAATTCAGGTGTCAGGTACTACAATTCCCAGCTGATGAGAGCTGTAGTCTGCCAATATCTGGTGGGCTATAGGATGTCCATCCCAGTTGAAAGAGAACCATTTGTATGCAATGAAGGAAACAGAGTCAGAGCCCCCTTCCTCCAGGTTTCTGCCTTCAGTGAGGAGTCTGCAAAGAGATTCAACACCAGAGACAGTCTTCTTTTTCCTGAAAAGAAGCAAATGTATATTCACACATAAACACACGCACACCCTCCCTTTAATTCCCTCTCTGAAATCTCATGGCCCCATTGAGACTCCCAAGGGGGCAAAGGAGGCCTGGCAGCCCTAGGAGTCTTACTGCCTTTTTTGGGAGGAAAGAGGAGGAGGAGGAGGCCTTCTTTGCTTCCAGCCCCCAAGGCTAGCTCCCCAAAGAAGACCCTCCTGCCCCTCATCATTGACTCCAAAATGGAAGCTGTTCCCCCTTCAGTCATCATTCTCACATAGGAACCAAATTTGGGGGTCCTCACCTTCCCTTTCCTGCCAAGAAAACAGAAGGAGCCCTTTTCCCAAACCAGCCAACAGTCAAAGCCACCTGCCTTCTAGAACCCTATTCAGGCTCCAAGCCAACTGCCAGC
>NW_024847832.1:0-1001 GCF_019175285.1 Sceloporus undulatus
TTGGGGGAATTGTGTCGGTTGGAGATTGAGAGAGAGAGTTAAAGAGCTGATCTTGGAAGTTAGTGTCAGAATTGGACGTTTAGGTCTATTTACTGTATTATTTTAATAGCTTGTATGAATTGAACATTATATACTCACAAATATTGTACCTGCAAGATCCTTAATATCTTGTAGGACTTATATTTGAGTTATATTTTGTTATTTATAATAATCATCTCCTTAGAGTATGTACTACTCAGGCAGAGGGAGCCTTCTTGTATTCTGGTGGCCATTTTGTGACTGTTGGGAATAATCTTCCAGAACCTTCTCTGAGTCCTCAGTTGAACTGACCATTGGCTTCTCTTTCTTTCTTTCTTTCTCTCCTGAGGCTCCAAAGTCAGAAGGAGGCCAGGCTCCTTGGGCCAAAAGGAAGGAAGTGTGTCTCTTTTGTGCCTCTTTTCTGAGAGGGTTTTCTTATTACAAATCTCTGCACCTTCTGGGGAACATGGGTTTTAAAAGGGATCAGTAATGGAGAGGATAGTTTTAATACAAGCCTTATTCTTCTTCTTCACAAACATTGGGCTCTGGCTCCTAAAAGGAGGCTAGTCCCCCCAAAAAGGCCAAGAGTGGCTCCTTTGGGAGGTTTCTTATTAATAGATTTTCAGGCAAGAAGGAAGGAGACAGACCAGAATAACTCATATTACCAAGAATGAAACACACAAACATAGAAACAAACAAGAACAACAAAAATAAGGATTAGAGACTAAAACAAATGATTTACTTTTTAAAGGAAAATATTATTAGGAGGGTAAAAACAAGAACTGATTTAGGCTGTATCTACACTACAGAAATAATCCGGTTTGAAACCACTTTAACTCTCCTGGCTCCATCCTATGGAATCCTGGGATTTGTAGTTCATTGTGGCATGAGAGCTCTCTGGCAGAGAAGGCTAAATGTCCAAAAGGTAAAATCCCAGGATTCAATAGCACTGAGCGTTAAAGCAGTGTCAAAGTGCCTTATTT
>NW_024847833.1:0-1001 GCF_019175285.1 Sceloporus undulatus
CATGCGAATATACCACATTTTAGGCTTCACGGGAGAATGATAAAGAGAAGGCCAATGGATGGGACCTGTGCTATTTGAGGTTGCTACCTCCAACAAAAGTTTTAAAATATCTTTTAAATTGGGACAGCATTGGCATGTTTTACCTTATCAACACCTACAAGATTTCCTGTTCTAAAGGCTGCCTGAGAAATTCAGTTTTCTCTTCCAAACAGAGGGGCTTGTAGCCTCACAAAGGATTCGAGACAAACTGGATTTCAAAGGCAGTAGCTTTTTGGTTGCTAACATTATTTAAAGTTTGTTTCCTGGGATAAATTCTGAAGTAATGAAATCATATTTGGGATGCACTATGTGCTTTCCTGCCCTTTTATTAGTCACTCTCTGGATGAGGGCTATTTTCTATTGCAGGTGACTTTTGTGGATGTGGCAGTATATTTCACCAAGGAGGAATGGAAACTCTTGACAAAGAAGCAGAGACTTCTGTACAGCTATGTGATGATGGAGAATTATGAGAATGTGGCCTCTGTGGGTAAGGAAATTAACTCCACTGCCCTTCCTGTGAAGACTGAGAGTCCTTTCATACTACCTTGTCATGGTGCTATGTTTCCACTTTAGAATTATGGAATCATAGAGTTGGAATAGACAACAAGGGCCATCCAGTTAAACCCCTGGCCATGCAGGAATACACATTCAAAGCACCCCCAACAGATGGTCATCCAGCCTTTGTTTAAAGATCTCCAAAGAAGGAACGCTTTAGAAATAAATCTTAATAATAATAACAATGGCTCAGTACAGATTAGAAGAAAGGGGTGGCCAGAGGCTGTCCCTTTCTCCTCCGGATCATTGCTGCAACAACCCCATGGCCACAAGAACGATATGCAGCCAAAAGGAGTTCAGAAACAGAGCTCCTTCCTGTGATGCCACCAAGGCGCCATTTGCACCCTGGGGTGTCACGGTGATATGTCTTATTTGCCGTGCTATTTGGACGCGTCACACAAGGCACG
>NW_024847834.1:0-1001 GCF_019175285.1 Sceloporus undulatus
CTCAGTGCCTTCTTTTTCCATTGCTTCAGCATTTTATACACATGCCAGTAACATGTCCTATATTTGATGAAGTGGATTCCAGTCTGTGAAATCTTATGCCATAATAAATTTGTTGTTTATTTCATCTTTCAAAAAGTGTTTCACTTGTATCATAATTACAGATTCTGTTTCAGTAATTGGTTTTCAGATAACCTAGATTGCTGCTGTGGGTCTTCTGAAAGGGTATTATACTAACACTACTTGGGGAGGGTGGGAAAGAGATAAAGCCCTAGGACATTTTGAAATGGACTAATGTATCAAGCATGTGTCATCTATCAAATGGACAATTCATAGTGATATTTATGTATCACTCCAGATTCAGCCCCTGGTTCATAAATGAAGTTTATGAGGACTGTCAAACACTGTGGCATGAATGCCTAACAATACAACACTGTCCTTGAGAGCACAACTCCAAACTACAAGTTCATCTGGAGAAGAAAAACAACTCAATTCAGACTAATAAACCACAGTGTGCCCTTCAATGAAAAGCCTTGCTTGTTCTAAAGTCCATCACATTGATACCAACAAAGGAAAAGAGTCTTCATCCTTTAAATGTTCTATTTTCTTTGAAATTTTAGGACTCATGGCAGGGGGTTTCTGGAGTACTTCTAGCATTATGATGCAAAAGACTGTACAGTGATTCTTCTTTTCTTCCTTAAAGGATTTTGTGTGTGTGTGGAAAGGGCAAAAAACTGGAAGAAGCAATAGGCTAAATTGGAAGGGTTACAGAAGGAGGAAGATGACATGTGAAGTCCCTGCTTTCTTGAAATGAAAGCCCTGGCAGCACCATGGTTAAATGCCAGTACTGCAGCCACAACGTTGTGAGTTTGATCCTGAGGGGCTCCAAGATTGACTCAGCCTTCTATCCTTTCGAAGGCTGAAAAAAGGAGTCCCCAGCTTGCTGGAGACAATAGGCTGACATATTGTAAACTGCTTAGAGACTGCTTAGTTCAACATGAAGC
>NW_024847835.1:0-1001 GCF_019175285.1 Sceloporus undulatus
ACTGAGAATTTATCCTTAAAGTAACGGAGGTCAGGGCAGGGGAACATTAAATCCACCCCAAACTTTTTACTGAACTCTCTTCCCCCCAATAAATTCAATGCCTTGGACAGTCAAGATTAAAACTAACATGGATTCACTGCCTCACTAAGATGAAAGCCACTAAGGGGGTTGGATACAATGGGGCACAGACCTTTGTCTCTAGTGAGAGCCATGCAATGAATTTTACGAGGCAAGTCAGGTCAGATCTAGGAGTCCAAGTAGACAACAAATTGAACATGAGTCGACAGTGCAATGCGGCAGCTAAAATTGCGATTTTAGGCTGCATCAATAGAAGTATAGTTAGAAATTAAGAGGTGATATGATAGCCCTGTTTAAATACTTGAAGGGATGTCATATTGAGGAGGGAGCAAGCTTGTTTTCTGCTTCTCCAGAGAACAGGACCTGGAGCAATGTATGTAAGCTACAGGAAAAAAGATTCCACCTCAACATTAGGAGGAACTTTGTGCTAATAAGAGCTGTTCAACAGTGGAACAGACTTTTTCCTCGGAGTGTATTGGAGTCTCCTTCCTTTGAGGTCTTTAAGCAGAGATTGGATGGCCATCTGTCAGGGATGCTTTGATTGAGAGTTCCTGCATGGCAGAATGGGGTTGGACTGGAGGGCCCTTGGGGTCTCTCCCAACTCTATGATTCTATGAATCCCCTTAAATCTTCCATCATTTTGTTGTAGTCCATCACTTTATCCCATTTTACCAGTCTTATTGTACAATGTACTATATTCCAGTATTCTTTCACTTTGACATAGGACCAACAGAGATGGAAAAATGTGCCTTTTTCATTTCCGCAGATCCAGCACCCATCAGAACAAGTCTTAGATATTTTATGTATATTTTCAGGTTTCAGATACCATGGAAAAATACTTTGTAGTAGTTTTCCCTTAGGGCTTGGGAAGCTGTGTATTTTATCCTTCTTTTCCAAGTTAACTCCCATTCTTCCATCTCAAT
>NW_024847836.1:0-1001 GCF_019175285.1 Sceloporus undulatus
GGGATGTTTAGCCTGGAGAAAAGAAGGTTAAGAGGTGATATGATAACCCTGTTTAAATATCTGAAGGGATGTCATATTGAGGAGGGAGCAAGCTTGTTTTCTGCTGCTCCAGAGAACAGCGACCGAAACAATGGATGCAAGCTCCAGGAAAAGAGATTCCACCTCAACATTAGGAGGAACTTTCTGACAGTAAGGGCTGTTCAACAGTGGAACAAACTCCCTCAGAGTGTAGTGGAGTCTACCTCCTTGATGGTCTTTAAGCAGAGGCTGGATGGCCATCTGTCGGGTATGCTTTAACTGAGATTTCCTGCATGGCAGGGGGTTGGACCGGATGGCCCTTGTGGTCTCTTCCAACTCTATGATTCTATAATCTCCCCATTCAGTTTGCTGTCATCTATCTTCTGCAAAGTCATCATGATTATCTGCATTTGACTCCTAATCATATCTCAACAATGGACATGTGGCAAGGGGAGGGGAACCCTATTTTTGCAGGTAAACTATTAATTAATATGAGTTAATGCCCTGAATATATATGACATGATTTTAACAATGGATATTAAATGTAATTTTACATCATTACTTTACTAGCACTTATAAATTTATTTTCCATTAGTAATAAATCAATCCTATCCCATTTAAAAAAACAACAAAATTATAACTGAAGAAATATTCCACTTATTACTTGGTTGAAAACATGTTTCTGGAAATTTAGACGTTGACTGTCTTCTTGAACATACCCAAGAATACAGAGAAAGGAGAACAGGGGGGAATGAAATATAAATCAACAAAGCTTATTGCTAAAGCCATACTCTCTTTAACTCTGCTTAAAACTTCAAAATTTCAAAGGGCTCAAAATGGGAAAGTAATCAAGCTTCCCCAAGAATGGAAATAAATGAAGAAAACATAATACTTACAAATTTAGTCTGACCCATTTCAAAACAGATATGTGTTTTTCAGAGAGAGATAATGTCTTAGCTTTGATATCTGACTTCTCCTGATGT
>NW_024847837.1:0-1001 GCF_019175285.1 Sceloporus undulatus
CCCTTTCCTTCTTTCCTTTCTCCTTTCCTCCCTTCTTTCTTTCTTTCTTTCTTTCCTTCCTTTTCTTTCCTCCTTTCTTTCTTTCTTATTCCTCCCTGCCTCCCTTCCTTTTCCTTCCTCGTTCCCTTCCTTCTTTCTTTCTTTCCTTCCTTTTCCTCCTTTCTTTCTTTCCTTCCTTTTCCTCCCTTCTTTCTTTCTTTCCCTCCCTCTTTCTTTCTTTTTTCCTCCCTTCTTTCTTTCCTTCCTTCTTTCCATCCATCCATCCCTCCCTCTTTCTTTCCTCCCTCCTTTCTTTCTTTCCTCCCTTCCCTTCCCCCTTTCTTTCTTTTCTTCCTTTTCCTCCCTTCTTCCCTTCCTTTCTTTCTTTCCTTCCTTCCATCCATCCCTCCCTCTTTCTCTTTCTTTTTTCCTCCCTTCTTTCCTTCCTTCCTTCCATCCCTCCCTCCCTCTTTCTCTTTCTTTTTTCCTCCCTTCTTTCTTTCTTTCCTTCCTTCCTTCTTTCCATCCCTCCCTCCCTCCCTCTTTCTTTCTTTCTTTCTTTCTTTCTTCCCTCCCTTCTTCCCTTCCTCCTGTTATAGATTATTGATTCTTTTAAACCCAGAGTTTTAACCAGAACTCATCAGGGAGACCAAGGAGTCGATTGGGA
Organism: Sceloporus undulatus; assembly: GCF_019175285.1. Taxonomy (NCBI): domain Eukaryota; kingdom Metazoa; phylum Chordata; class Lepidosauria; order Squamata; family Phrynosomatidae; genus Sceloporus; species Sceloporus undulatus. Next base: position 647 of record NW_024847837.1, read on the forward strand.
AAGACAAATCCTTATGGTGAGCTTCTCCTGCGCCTTCTTTTCCCTGCTTCCTTTCCCTGCCTCTGCCTGCTCCCTTCTACCTCTTCGCGCAGATACTCGCAGCGCGGGGCCTGCTCCTGCCTGGCGGCCCAGTTCTTCTGCTTCCTCTTGAGCTGTCGGTCGAAGGGGCTGAGGGCGCCTGGCCCCGACGAGGAAGAGAGGCGGCGGCGGCAGGGGCAGGGGCAGCAGGGGAGCCGGGGAAAGACGAGGCGGAGGCCCAGGGGACCCTTGAGCTGCAGCGCCGCAAGCATCGCCTCCATCGCCAAGCGGACAGAGCCTCTGGCTTTGACTTGCAGGAGCCCCCATGCCCTCCAGG
>NW_024847838.1:0-1001 GCF_019175285.1 Sceloporus undulatus
GTCTGGCAGGGGAACCCCCAGGAATGCCTTCACCTTCCTCATATTCAAATGAGGATTCCTCCTTTCCACTTCTTCTTGGCCTGGCACCTATAGACGAAGGAAAAAGAAGTACATCACCCTCAGGACAATGGGACCCTCCCTTTATCTGAAATGTAAAAAATCAAACAGGTTAAACTTGCCTGCTGGCCTCCTTTTTTGCCATGATGGTCTCCTGGCAAGCTCCCAAAGTGCCTTCATTCTCAAGAAGAAAGGAGGCTTCTTGGCAGACGGAGGGTTGCCATTGAAATTTTCCATGTGCCTTTCAGGTTTTTGAACTTGGAACAGCACTGCTCTGAGCATAACCTTTAAGGCCCAGGCTGCACAAGGCAACCTGGTAAATATTAATATCCCTCTCGTTGCTGGAATGCATCAGCTTCCCAGCAGCACTGAGCTGTTCGGCAATGCTGCCCACCAGGAGATGACTCTCATGGGTACACCTGTACTCAATTTGGGCAACCCTCTATCAAGCTATGATGTCCTACTGCTCAAGTACCCATTAAAGTGTACTTTTCAACTGTCCCATTTTTCAAATGCAATAAAAAATCATTTTGACCAATACACTGCTTCTGTGTGCTTAACAGGTGGGTATCTTGATACACTGTTTCACTTTTAAAGCATGGACACCATGTATTCTAAGGGGAACATCATTGGGCAGTAAGGAGGGAGACAGTGGCCGCGTGGAGACAATACAGCGGATTTGCCATGTCTTCCTATCCCATGGCGTTTTATCAATGGATCAGATTTGCGATATCTTTATATCATTCCTTTCCGCTTTGACAGGCACATTTAATAATAATAATAATAATAAAATTTATTTCTACCCCGCCCTTCCAAATAGATCAGGGCGGCTTACAAAAGTGCATCAAGTGCACGCAGATACAATTAAAAACAGTAAACAACAGACAACAATTCACAAAAAACTAAAAACAGGAATAAAAGCCCCGTCGCCCATCCTCATGGCC
>NW_024847839.1:0-1001 GCF_019175285.1 Sceloporus undulatus
GGGCCGCAGGTTGCCTACCCCTGGTCTAGCCCATATTTTACTAGCTGTTTTGCAATGGTATCATAGGGGACCTTGCCAAAAGCTTTACTGAAATCAAGATACACTATTCTCTTCATTAACCAAGTTTGTGACTCTTATCAAAAAAAGAGAAGATTGGTGTGGTATGGGTTGTTTCTAAAAAACATGCTGACTTTTAGTGATGATGATGGCATTTCTTTCTAAGTGCATACATACTGTCGCTTTAATGATCTGCTCTAGAACTTTCCTAGTATTGATGTCAGGCTGACTGGGTGGTAATTACTTGGGTCCTTTTCCCCCTCTTTTTTGAAGATGGGGACCACATTTACCCTCTTCCAGTTTGCTGGGACGTCACCTGTTCTTCAGGAATTTTCAAAGATTATTGACAGTGGTTCTGAGATTACTTCTGCCAATTTTTTAAAAAATACTCATCAATGTAATTCATCTGGCTCTAGAGACTTGAATTTGCTAGAATTCTCATTTCCCCTACTGTATCTCTTTTCCCCTTTCCCTAGGTTGAGCATTGTTCTCCTTTTTACAGAAAACCAAAGCAAAGAAAGAATTGAGTAGTTATGTCTTTTCTCTGTTCCCTGTTAGCATTTTTTTCCTTTTTTATGAAATTTTATTCGCATAAAGACATAAGAAAAACATACACACATAATAACACACATACATTAAAACATTAGTGGGAAAAACAGATATAAAAACATTTATACATATTTCATTTATATGTGATTGTTTTATGTGATTGTTAGCATTTCACCATTTTCTCCATGCTACAGCCCTATCATTTCCTCGTTTTTCCTTTTGCTACAGACAACAAAAAAAAACCAAACCAAACCCAATTTTATTGTTTTTTATCTGTCTTGCAAGCCTGAACACATTCTATGCTTCAGCTTTTCTGATTTTCTCTCTACATGAGCTAGCTATTTCTTGAGCCTGAGATTTCAGGGGACGTGTAAACCCATCCAGCATAGGCAAAG
>NW_024847840.1:0-1001 GCF_019175285.1 Sceloporus undulatus
TCCAGAGCTCCCCAGCTCTCTCTCCCCTCCAAGGGACTGACTGGGTCTGTGGCCTTCAAGTATGGCCTCCTTTGGAGGAAATGGTGAGCTAACAGGGAGGGCTGGAGGACAAACTCTGCCAGAGCTGGAGAACCATGGTTGGCTGCATTACTGACTCTGGTCGAAGGTGAGGCAGCCCTTGCGGAGGGTGAGGAATGCCTGGAAAAGACACCCCAGCCCCACCATCATCAGACACATTGAGGTTAGAAGTCAGGTGTTCTGCCTTCCCTGAGGCCATCTCAGTAGCAAGAGCCCCACAGAGTGAGAGTCCAAAAGGACAGGGGGCTACCTGGGTCTCGGACATTTCCTATCCCTTCTTGTTCCTCCCAGGAATGGTCTTGTGCATTTGCTTGCATGGCCAGAATAGTGTAGCCCATAGCTGTTGTGGCTGGGAAGACCCATTCCCGTCCCACTGACCACTGGGGCTGAGCTCTGAGGGGGTGAGAGGAGAGGGTCAGGGGGCTGTTGCCAGAGGAAGGGGCACAGGCCAGGTTCAATGCTGCAATATCTTTCACACAGTTGGTCTCAAGGGTGCTGCAAAATCCCTCTGCACACAATCACTACATCTTATAAGTATAACCCACCCAATCATATTTGATTCACTATTATTCAGTCTGAACCATCAAATGATTTTCATTACCATGATAAGGGCCTGAATCATACTATTAGTCTCAGCCCAAGAAGACCTATTGATCCCATAGGATTTACAACCATGTGTGGATTAAGCTGAGTTTCACAAGTATTGCGATTTCACATAAGCAAAACTGGTCCTCTGGTCCTCACCAGAGTAGACCCACTGAATCAGCTGAATTTACCTATCTGTTTAAGAATCGTTTAGTAGTTGATTGAAATGGTCTATTCTAGCTCGATATACACAATATATAACATATAAACCAAAGATAAGATATAAAGAAAATAATTTAGGCTATGGCTGGGATATTGAGGGTAGATTAAGATATTGA
>NW_024847841.1:0-1001 GCF_019175285.1 Sceloporus undulatus
TTTTCAAAAGGTGTGTTTCTGATTTTTTTATATGAGATTCCTGGAGGCATATTATGTCCTAGTTCCATTTTTTAAAAAAATTGAAAAGTCTTTTTCCTTTTGCTAGGAATATTTAATCCTTTGATCTTCCACGATATTATTTTAAATTTCATCTTATCCCTCCAGGAATCTGTTTTTCTGTAATACTTATCTTAAGTCACATTCGGCGTCTCTCCTTCTTCTTCACTCCCCTCTGGTGATCTAAAACTGTCCTTTTGGTCTCCTTGGTTGTCCTGTTCTTCTTCCTTGTCTGAGTGTTGACTTAAGTTGTCCGTTTCTCCAGATGTTTGATTTTTCTTCAACGTTCTCAGGAATTCTCTTGCCTTACTCAATGTGTTGATTCTCAATCTTTTTTTCTTATATGTAAATGAGACGCCCTCAGGTACTTCCCACCTATAGGGAATGTTATGTCTTTTTAGTGAGGATGTCAACAGTTTGTAGTCCACTCTTCTTCTCAAAATTCTTGCAGGAATATCTTTTAAGATCATCAGCTCTTCTTTATCTACTACAAGTCTTTTTTCGTAACTTTTTTCTAGAATCAATTCTTTAGTCCTTGTCCTGATAAAATAAATTGAAATGTCTCTGGGTAGATTTCTTTCTCTTGCTGTCCTTGAGTTAATTCTGAATGTCTTGTCCACTTCCTTAATTAGATCTGAGCATGGGATCTCAGCAAAGTCTGCCAAAATTGGAATTATGTAATCATAAAGATTCTCATTTTGTAATTCTCTCAGTCCTCTGATTTTGAGACAATGCTCTCTGGCTTTCAGATCAGCAATAGCTCTATAGTCTTTTTGTTTTTCTTGCTCTAACGATAGTTGCAATGTTTTATCTTCCAGTTCTTTGGTTTTTACTTCCAATATCTCAACTTTAGTATCTGTCACCTTCAAGTCTTTTGTTATTTTTTCAATAGTTTGCTTTAAACCTTTGATTTCTGACTTAAATTCTCGTTTCAAATCCGTCTT
>NW_024847842.1:0-1001 GCF_019175285.1 Sceloporus undulatus
TTCTGAGAGGGTTTTCTTATTACACAGCTCTGCTCCTTCTGGAGAACATGGGTTTCAAAAGGGATCAGAAATGGATAGGATAGTTTTAATAGAAGCCTTATTCTTCTTCTTCACAAACATTGGGTTTTGGCTTCTAAGAGGAGGCTTGTCCCCCCAAAAAGGCCAAAAGTAGCTCCTTTGGGAGGTTTTAAAAGTCTCCCCAGTTTCCTTATTAAGAGATTTTCAGGCAAGAAGGAAGGAGAGAGACCAGAATAACTCAGATTACGAAGAATGAAACAAACAAACATACAAACAAACAAGAACAACAAAAATAAGGATTAGACAGAAAAGCAAACTGCTTTTATTTAAAAAAGCAAAACCATTTTTAACAGGATAAAAGTATGAATTGGGTTCTTCTATCCTTTATAACCAACTGAGGCTGTATCTGAACTTCAGAAATAATCCAGTTGGAAACCACTTTTCTTTTCTTTTGTAATTTATTTATAAACAATCCTTTACAAACAAAAATGAAAAAACATACCAAGACATTTGCATAACAAATACAGCTACAACAATAAAAAAGTACAAATACCTATAACATACACATACAACATACAATAAATAACATCCTGATATACAAAAAGGTCAGAAATGTACTATTAAGTTACTTCCAAGTTAAGCTAAGATGACCCTTTTATTTAATTTACTTAAATTCCTGCAAGATATCGATACGTGTTAAACCTCTAATGTTCATGTAGACTTTCCAGATGATACCTGGGATTGTAAATTAATAATTAGTATTACAAAATAAATCAAAGCATGACCAGTCCTCTTTAGTTTTCTCAGCTGATTTATCCCTCATGATTGCGGTTAAAATGTCCAATCCCTTTGCTTCTCTTAGTTTAATTATCCTCTATTTTAGGAATTTGGATGTTTTTCCAATACTGTGAGTGACCATCTACAAAATTAGTCTGGAAAATCTTTTAGCTACTTCCTTTTTCAGTTTACATGTCATATTGAGC
>NW_024847843.1:0-1001 GCF_019175285.1 Sceloporus undulatus
GGAGGAGGAGGAGGAGAGGAAGAAGAAGAGGAGGAGGAAGAAGAAGAGGAAAGGCTCTTTCCCCTGCCTGGCCGCCTCCGTCGCTGGCGGAGGAGGCGGCAAGGCAGGGAAAGGGGGCCTCGCTGAGGCGAGACCCTTTGGCCCTGTCAGGCCACCTCCCTCGCCAGCGGAGGAGGCCAAGCAGGGAATGGGCCTCGCTGAGGCGAGGCCCTTTCCCCCTGTCAGGCCGCCTCCCTCGCCGGTGGAGGAGGTGGCAAGGGAGGGAAAGGGGGCCTCGCTGAGGCGAGGCCCTTTGGCCCTGCCTGGGCGCCTCCATCGCTGGCGAGGAGGCCAAGCAGGGAACAGGCCTCGCTGAGGTGAGGCTCCTTTTCCTGCCTGGCGTCCGTCACTGGGGGGCGGGGGCAAACCAGGGCAGGACCATGCGGACCCGCCCCAAACCGGGAAAGTCCTGCCCCCAGGCAGGATATGGCAACCCTACCTGCACCCAAATGCATCCGAGGAAGTAGAGTTAAGTCTGCAAAAGCTCATGCTGCCAACTTCTTTCTTTCAGTTAGTCCCAAAGGTGCTACAAGATCTCTCTGCAGAATGAAAGGGAGATGTTGGTAGCATGAGCTTTCGTAGACTTGAGTTTGCCTCCTCAGATGTAGCAGAAATTTTTGGAGGAGAAAATCTCATTCCATTTGCTGGATCACCACAAAGAGGCTAGTTTCCTGTGTTACCCCTGAAGAAGGTCATTGAAATGCTGACATAGGCCAAAACATGTTTCAAAATAAAAAATAAAGACCATCTACAGAACAGTTGGAGACATATCTCCTCTCTTTTTTTTTCTTGTGGATTCTTGGGCAACTTGAAATAGTGGCAGCAATGGCATTTCGAATGGGCCTTTCATGCCATCAAGAAGCAAAGAAGAAGTCTTCCTTCCTTGGCATGCAAAAGTTCCCAAAGCCTCTTCTTCTGCTGCTGTGTTCCTTGTTCCTTTGTCTTCCTCCATCCATGGTAGT
>NW_024847844.1:0-1001 GCF_019175285.1 Sceloporus undulatus
CAATCTGAATCAGAATTGAGCTGTCAGTAGTTGTGGTTGAAAACAAGGCCCATTGGTTATAGCTCAAGCCAGTTTATATTGTGGAGCAGAGATTGTTGATCCTATTATGTATTTTTTGGCTTATTGGAAGTAACGACTTCTGTTGCCCTAAACTGGCATCCACCATTATTTGGAACTACAGCAGGGCCCAAATCAGACAATCCCTTTCGAATGGCGGCAACAACCACCATTCAAAGGGGTTTGAACCTATTTTGCAAATGTCAGAACAGGTGATTTCTCTGTGCCATCTGTTTTTGATAGAGCTAGAGGAACTACTCTAGGCTCCTGGCATGAAATCGTGTTCATGCCAAACTTTTAACTGAAGCAGATCAGGCACTGTAGGTGTGCCAGCAACACTAGGCCTGAAAACTGAGGACAACTGACCTGTTTGAGGGTGTTCTTCATGGATCTTACCCTTTCTTTGGTCAGGTAGACTCTGGTCAGCAATGTGTCAACAACCATTCCAAAGTGTTGTAGCTTCTGAAATGGAACTAGGTTGCTCTTTTCGTGAGTTACTAGAAAACCATGTCTGGATAGGAAGAAAAGCACAACTCGACATCTATTATATCCAATGAAAGAGAATCAGATCTGATCAGGACATTGTGAAGTTATGGGTATAAATGAAGGTCCCACTATTTTCAGTGTGTCCCTATCAGTGTAGTGAGTGTCACTGAAGAAAACAACAACAGGCTGAATGGTAGAGCCTTGTATGGAAAAAGCTTATCCTGGTAAGCAATGAGTAGATAATTGGGATGCAGACGCAAACTACAACTAAGAGCAGGGACACATGAAAGCATGGAGCTGAAGGACCTCCAGAATGTTCTGGAGAATCTCCAATCTGAACCTGTATAAATATTTTTTATAAACCAATTGACCCTTCCTCTGCCACCACCTTCCAGCTCCTTTCCAGGGTCAATTGGTTTATAAAAAATATTTATACAGGTTCAGATTGGAGATTCTCC
>NW_024847845.1:0-1001 GCF_019175285.1 Sceloporus undulatus
AAGCCAGCTTTGTTGGTAATTATATCTTTTGAGACCCTAGGAACAGGTACAATATAAGCAGTTGATCCTTGGCTGGTACTCTCCACCTGCCTTGAGTCATTTCCAATTCTAGCATTAAAGTCTCCACAGAGTAAAAGCCTTGTAGAGGGATATTGACTCTCCAAAGAAAATATGGTTTCACATAAGCTATCCCAAATACTATTAGGACCTACGTTCTTTGCTAAGTTAGGGGGAAAGTAAACATGTATACAAATTAAGGAACCAAAACACATGCTCTTGATGACAAGAATTTGTATACAGTGTGGAAAAGCACAAGTTATTGGTTGAATCTCCGCCTGCAAATCAACAGATATGAATATTGTGAGACCACCACTACCACGGCCTCTTGTACAACTTTTAACTGCGGGAACAGAAAATGCTTGAAATCCATAAAGCGATGGCAAATTAGTTTCAAGAGCCCATGTCTCTTGTAAACATAGAATTTTAAAAGTTTGAAGGTAATTTGCAAAATCTGCGTCATGGGACTTATTTCCTCAGCCCATGATATTCCAACATAATAAGCTTAGTTGTCAAGCTGGCGTAAAGTCCGTGTCATCACCAATGTTCAAAAGTTCTGTTTGAGCTGGATCCTTTTGTTTGTTGGATGCTTTATGCAGAGAGGGAACAGTGTTAACTCTCTTAGGTTCCAAAGGTTGTACTGGAATTATAGTTGTAAGGTCCTTTTTATTCATTGATAAGAGAGCATCAATAGAACTCATAGCTAAAGCCCTCTCAACATCATGGACCTCAGCAGTAGTTATTGAATTCCACAGTGGTATGGCCAAATCCTTTGTAGTAAGCCGCATATTTTTAAGGTCGTCCACTCTGGATGTGATGTCATGTTGTTCTATATTAATTATTAAGTCGCTTGAATCTGTGGCCTGTTTCTCTGTGGGTTGCCTCTCTGCCGTACTGTTGGAGGTTTTAACTGAATTGGGCTTCGGTGTGGTCTTACTCAAGGT
>NW_024847846.1:0-1001 GCF_019175285.1 Sceloporus undulatus
TACATTTGGTGCTGCTGCTTTATTTGAACTATAGCTCCCAAGAAGGGACACAGGAAAGCCATTTGCAGGGGTGCCGTGGCTGAAGCCCTGTCGGAAAGCCCCAGGCAGCCCAAAGGCAGCCATTTTGTGAGGGGAAATCGGCAGGCGCTATTGACGAGGTCTTGAGAAGCTCCTGACAGGCAGGAAGGGCGGCCAATGAGAAGCTTGTTGCGAGGCAGAAGAAGAAAAAGGCGGGCTCCTTCGTCGGGGGGGGGGGGGAAATGGCGCAGGCGCAGTCGTCAGGGAAGGCAGAGCCTGGGCCCTTGGAGATAAGGCAGCGGTGCTTTCCCGCGCTTCTTCCCGAGTGGCTGTTACCGCGTGACGCGCAGCCGCCGGGGCCAATGGGATTCGCGAGCGGAGAAGAGGGCGGGGCCGTGTGGCCAAGGCGGCTTTCGGTAGTGTGAGGGAAGGGAACGTTCTTCTTCTGGGTCGCTTCGAAGCGGCCAGAGGCTTTTGGAAGAGTGAGGGGCATCTCCTCCTCAGGAGAAGGAAGGAAGGGCTGCTTTAAATTCAAGTGTTATATATATATATATATATATATATATAGAGAGAGAGAGAGAGAGAGAGAGAGAGAGTGTCTATTTGCCATTTGTTTTCTATGTTTGTTTTATTGCAATATACTTTATCTTACTTTATTATTATATTTTATTATGTATATATTACGTCTTCCATGTTTTACTTATTTTATTATATGTTTATTACATGTTTATTATATTTATTGTATATATGGCATGTATTGTACGTTTATATTTATTTCTATTCTATGTTCCTTTTATTTTATTATGTCTTATAATATTTTAAAGTACGTTTTAATTCTATGTGTGTCTACTATTGTCTATTGTTATTTTTATGATATGCTTATTTTGTTTTATAATGTTTTTATTTTATTTTATAGGACTTTAGTATTATATTTTTATTCTATCCACATGGATGGATACTTCTATTTATTGTATTATCAGTTT
>NW_024847847.1:0-1001 GCF_019175285.1 Sceloporus undulatus
GTATTGCCTATGGACACATTTCGGTTTCTTTGTCTTCACTCAAGGACTCTTCCTTCAAATGAACATATTGGGGATATTTCCCTAACAATCCTATTTAATATCTGGATCAGATAGTTAAGAAACCAGAAACTGTGGTATTCCTCAAACAGCAGTTTTAGAAAATCTGTTTTAGAAAATGTATGACAGGTCTTTGAAATATATGAAATGATATACGAGAAGAAAACGTATGAGAGTCAGCCTAGTGTTGTGGTTTGAACAGGGTTCAATTCCACTGCATGGGCTTGGGCAAGTCACACTCTCTCAGCCTCAGAGGAAGGCAGTTGCAAACCTCCTCTGAACAAATCTTGTCAAGAAAACCCCATGATAGGGTCTCCATAAGTTAGAAATGACTTGAAGGCACACAACATCAACAACAACAAATGATAGCGTTATATATTATGGACTAGTTGTGCAGATCTTTTTCAGGAAGACGGGATGATTGAGGAGAAAGTATTATGGCATAGATGTCATTCTATGTGGCTGGGGATTTATGACCATCATTATTACAGTCACAACAAATATTTCTAAACCACCCTTGAGCTTAAGGTAGCAGGTGGTATACAAGAACCTTACCCACCTCTCCTCAACATTATAACAACACAGAGGCTGTTACCATTGCTCCATAGTATTGAAACCTGGGATTTGTAGTTTGTTGTGGCACCAGAGCGCTTGACAGAGGTTAAACATCTCACAAAACTACAAATCCTAAAATGCCATAGCACTGAGCCCTGGCAATTAAAGCAGTGCCAAACTGGATCAATTGTATAATGCAGATACAGTCTATAGTGGAGTTAAGAGTAGAAGCATGATGTTCCTAAAATGGCCAAATAAACAGGAATGTTTTCACTATGGAGATTTTCCTACTTTTTTTATGTGTGGATTGTTATCAGTGAACAGGGGAAGCTTTCTGGATATTCACCACAAGATGGTGATAATGTCACAGTAGAAAGGTAGACTTTTTT
>NW_024847848.1:0-1001 GCF_019175285.1 Sceloporus undulatus
TGTGTGATTAGAGCTAAGTCAAACCCCTGCAAGAGACCTATGCCACAGTTTGAAGTGGTACTTGAAGAAAATCTGTCAGGCAATAGGATTGGGGTGGACACGGGTGTTACCAATGTGTTTGTTAAAAATCAGATGTACACCAACTAGAATGTTAGGATTGTCACCCTATGAAATGGTTTATGGAAGACCCCCCCCCTTGAAAAATAAAACAGTTAAGAGGAGATGTAACTATCTTGGGAAAACAAGCTTTGATTAATGAGGTTCAAGCATTGGGAATTGTGTTACACAAACTGAACCAATATGTGGGGGAGGCAAAGTACCCTTTCCCTTTTACTGCGCTACACTCTTTCTCTCCAGGAGAATCTGTGCGGCTAAAAGATTGGGAGACCACACCTTTGGGACCTAGGTGGAAAGGACCATTTGTGATTTTGCTGATGACTCCAACCGCAGTCAAACTAGAGGGAGTCAAGCCTTCGGTCCATTATATGAGAATCAAAAGAGACTACACCACCAAAGATCCTGAGTGGCAAGTTACTTTGGACAAAGACAATCCATTGAAGGTAAAACTTAAAAGGTTTTCAGGTTCCAGATGGAGGAAGGGGCAGCATCGCAACGTGAGCCCCCCTTCCGAGGTCATGATTCTGAGATCAGCCTTGAAGAAAAGAGGAGGAGCTATCACTGGGATAGTTCTGAAAGAATGAAGGGACATTATAAATATTCAGGAACACAAACCACAAATTTGTTTTGGCCAGACCTACCAATTTGTCCCCCATCATCACGATTCACTTGTTTCACAGTTCAACACATGATTATTTGGTGTTTGTATTTCTTGTAGGATGTGATGGAGGGTGGGGACAAAACAGATTTCACCAAATGGTGAATAACATTTCTAAGGAATTCAACAGGAGCAGCTGTTGGATATGTTCACATGGCCCCTCACATCATGGTCAAGGTTGGCCAATCACTGTTTCAGCAACTCTAAACTTGACAGGGTGGAATGT
>NW_024847849.1:0-1001 GCF_019175285.1 Sceloporus undulatus
CAGTCCATGGAGGGCTTTAAATGTCGACAGCAGGAGCTTATACTGAATGTGGAAAGGGAGGGGGAGCCAGTGAAGGGATACCAACACAGGAGAGATATGGTCACAGCAGTGGGTGGATGTGATAATGTGTGCAGCTGAATGCTGGACAGAAATTAAGGGATGGAGGTGAGAAAGAGGAAGCCCTGCCAGAAGGATGTTACAGTAATCAAGTCGTGAGATCACTAAGGCATGGACTAGGATCTTGGCAGTAGAGGCGGAGAGATAAGGTCAGATTTTAGCAATATTGTACGAAAAGAACCTACAAGCCTTGGCTGTGGTCTGGATCTGAGGGATACACGACAAAGAAGAATCAAAGATAAAACCAAGACTGCGGGCTTGCTGGACTGGTTGAATAGAAATGTTGTCCACAGAGACAGAAAAGGAGTGTTGAAGAGTGGGCTTAGGAGGAAAGACAAGAAGCTCCGTCTTGGACATGTTGAGTTTCAAACGCCGATGGCACATCCACTGTGAGACAGCTGTGAGACAAGACGAAACTTGCTGTTCAAGCCTTGGAGAAAGGTCAGGGGTGGAAAGATACAACTGGGTGTCATCGGCATACAGATGGTAGGAAAAACCGAAAGAGCTAATGAGTTTTCCTAAAGACAGTGTGTAGAGAGAAAACAGAAGGGGACCCAGAACAGAGCCCTGGGAAACTCCAACAGATAAGGGAACAGGAGAAGAAGTCTGACCACTTGCAACTACTGCAAAAGATCTGCCAGACAAGTAAGATCTAAACCAGTCAAGAACAGAGTCTGAGAACCCAAGGTCAGAGAGTATGTCAATTAGGAGAAAGTGATCAACGGTGTCAAAGGCTGCAGAGAAATCGAGAAAGATAAGAACAGAGTAAAGGCCATTAGCCTTGGCCTGTAAAAGGTCATTCGAGATCTTAGTGATAGCTGACTCTGTAGAATGCCTTGGGCGGAAACCAGACTGAAAGGGATCGAGGATGGAGTTGGCTTCAA
>NW_024847850.1:0-1001 GCF_019175285.1 Sceloporus undulatus
CCAGTGCACGTTATCAAACGCCTTTTCCGCGTCTATAAAGAACATTGCCAATTGTTTATCAATTCTTCTTTCATGAAGTGTATCCAATCATCTAAATTTTTTTTTTAAATCTTTCTGCCAGAATCATAACAAATAATTTGTAATCCAAATTTAATAAAGCTATAGGTCTATAATTTTGGGGGGATGTTAAATCTTTATCTTCCTTCGGTATCAAAATTGTTGTGGACTGAGACCATGTTTGGGGTATTTTCCCTTCTAAGCCTTCGTTCATCAGCCGTAATAATGGCCCACCAGTACAATGTTCTGTTACTTTATAATACAGTGGTACATTCACTTATAAACCCATCTGGGCCTGGTGCTTTCCCTGTTTGACTTTTTTGTATGGCTTGGGATAGCTCAAACGCTGTAATATTCGAATTTAATAAGTTTTTTTACTCTTCCGTGATTTTCTGCACCGTAATTGATTTCAAATAGTTTTCCATTTTTTCCCCTTTAATTATTGGCTTCTTAAACAATTCCTTATAAAATCTTAAAAAACATTTTTGGTTCTGATTTGTATAAGTATTCTTCTCATCTTTCAACACTGTTATTGTGCGCTTAGCCTTTTCTTTTTTAATTTGATGAACCAATAATTTTCCGGATTTATTTGCAAATTCAAAAAAAAATTGTTTAGCAAATTTTAATCTTTTTTCCATTTGTTCCACCATAATATTAGAGATTTGATTTTGTATAAATTTTATCTCTACTTGAATTTTGGTATCTTTTGGATTTGCTTTTAAAAATTTTTCCTTCTCTTTCAATTTTCTATTTAAACTTTCAATCAATTCATTCCTCTCTTTCTTAATTTCTGATGCTTTATGCCATATTTTTAGGCGACACAATGTGGGGTTACCCCTGAGATCCACTGGGGTCAAATGTGACCACCCCACTTCCCTACAGCAGTCCATCCCTGTCTTAGAGATGTCTTAAGGTTGTTTTAAGGATTCTCCCTTGCACTTGAC
>NW_024847851.1:0-1001 GCF_019175285.1 Sceloporus undulatus
CCAGAAGCCGGATCAGCTAAAGAGCGCCTGCCTAGGCTTCGGCCGCAGCATCCAATAGTTGGAAATAGGGACCCCGTCCTCTTCCTTCTGCCATGCAGGAACTCCCAAATCAGAGGGCTTAAGCAGAGGCTGGATGGCCCCCTGTCATTGGGGATGCTTTGATAGAGAGTTCCTGCATGGCAGAATAGAGGGGTCGGGCTGGATCAGGGCCCTTCCAGCTCTAGGATTCTACGATTCTAAGGGCCATCCATCCAGCCTCTGTTTTCAAACAGCCTGATCAGACCCAGGGGCAGCAGGTTGTCCCATAGGAAGCATGGATGGATGGAGAGACACAGCATGGCCAACCTCCCACTCCTTGGAGTGCCTTCTGGGGGAACTCCTCTTTTTGCCCCCTCAGGGGTCTGAGTGCTTGTAGGAACAACACAGTTTGATCCCACTTCTAAGTTATGAAACCCTAAGGAAATCCTGGGATTTGTAGGGTTTGTTTTTTTGACAAGGCCTTCCGCCTCCTCCGTCAAAACATGCTCTTACCAAACTATAAATCCCAGGGATCCATAGGGTGGCGTCAGGCCAGTTAAAGTGGTGTAACATCCCATTATTTCTCTACAAACCTTGGGCTTCCAGATGTTTTGGGCTTCAGCTCCTAGAATGCCAGACCGTTGGCCAAGATGGCTGAGGCTTGTGGGAGCTGAAGGGCCAAAGCCTGAAGGGGCCAGAGTTTGGGAGTTCATGGAGTCACCGGTCCAGAAGACACTGCAGAAACAATGCAGTTGGAGTCCGCTTTGACCCTGGGCAAGGCACACTCTCTCAGCCTCAGAGGATGGCAATGGCAAACCCCCTCTGAAGAAACATGTCAAGAAAACCCTATGATAGGCTCACCATAAGTCAGACACACAACAACAACAACAACAGTTGAATTGCTCTAGTACTGTGAATAGTCTGATTCCATTTTAATGTTCACATTTCCATGTCATGTTCATATTTCCATCTGATGCTCACAG
>NW_024847852.1:0-1001 GCF_019175285.1 Sceloporus undulatus
TCTCTTGTCCCTGTGGCTTGCATCCATTGTTCCATGTTCTTTTTCTGCTACTCCAGAAAAAGAACATGGAACAATGGATGCAAGCCACAGGGACAAGAGATTCCACTTAAACTTTAGGAGGATCTTCCTGACAGTAAGAGCTCTTCAACAGTGGAATATAGGCCCAGTACTGACCATGGAAAAGGGGTGGTCTGCAGCTGCCCCTTTCCGCGGAGGATTTGGGCCAGGGCAGCGATACTGGCAGCCAAGAGGCCCCAATCCAGCACAATTCTAGGCCATGGAGAAGCTGCAAAATGCTGCTTCCCTGTGGCCTGGAAATGGATGTCCTTGGGGCTTCATGCCCCTGGACACCATGGGAGCCAGAGCTATGGCAGAAAGGGGCCTCTCTCCCTGCCATCATTCTTGCAGCCGTTTGGTGGCTGTGAGAATGAGGTGTGTGCCCAGAAGGAGCTCTTTCAGGTTTAGACATGGTGCGTGCGTGACATCATAATAGCAGTGCCCATGTATACAGGGCGCTGGCATTATGGCGCTGCTGGTATGTATTACGGTTAGGGAGCATGTACATGATGCGCTCTTCCCAACCCTAATACCGGTGCTGGTACACCGCTTGTTGACAGTCTGTACTGCGCCATATTCCCTCAGAGTTCGGTGCTCTTTCTTTGCAGGTTTTTTGACAGAGACGGGATGGCCATCTCTCGGAGATGTTTTGAATGTCTATTCCTGCATGGCAGAGGATTGAACTGGATGGTCCTTGCAGTCTGTTCCAACTCTTTGATTCAATAATTCTAAAGTGGAATTATAGCATTCTGACATTGAATTATGAAAGGGCCCTCAGTCTCCACAGGAAGGGCAATGGATTCAGCTTCCTTACCCACAGAGGCCACATTTTCATAATTCTCCATCATCACAGAACTGTACATCAGTTTCTGCTTCTCTGTCAACAGTTTCCATTCCTCCTCAGTGAAATATATCGCCACATCCGCAAAGGTCACCTGCAATAG
>NW_024847853.1:0-1000 GCF_019175285.1 Sceloporus undulatus
ATTATGTAGTCTCACTGGTGTCAAATACCATTTCCAAATCAATTTATTATAATTTTCCTTAATTCGCACCAATAAATTTTTCAAATGTCTTTGTTCCCAAATCTTATTCCATTCATTATCACAAATTTTACATCCTAATTCATCTTCCCATACTTCTTTTAAAATAGTTTGATTTAATTTTTCCCTTTTATTTACTAGTTATACCTTTCATATTTTCATTTTCCTCCATTTCTTTTCCTTTCTGAACTATTTGTTCAAATTGTCTATATTTTCCTTTTTCTATATTTTTTCTTCCAATTTTTAAACCATTGTTCTATTTGCATAAAATATAACCAAGACATATTTATTCCCCTAAATTTTTCTTTTATATTTTCTTTTCCTATTTTTAATTCCATCCAATTTTCCTTTTTATCTATTTTCCTTTCCTTTAATTATTTATTTAATAAGTCTTTTAAATTTTTGGGAAAGATTTTTCCATTATTATTGGTGTTATCATTGAGCTTTCATTCATTAATCCTTTTTTTATATTTATTCCAAATTGCTAATATATTTTTCATAAATGGGTTTTCAATTTCTTTAATTTCTTTCCTACTAATTTCATTGAGGAAAATTTTCTCTATTTTCATCTCTCTCTCTCTCTTTTCCCACCATTTCTAACCAATCCAAATCTGGTATATCCAACATATCTTCTATTACATATCTTAAGTGGTTGGCTTCGTAATATCCTTTTATATTAGAGAGGCCTAACCTTCCTTTTTTCTGCGATTCGTACCAAAATTGTTTATTTAATCTCCTTCTTTTTCCTCCATTACAATATACATTTAGTAACTGTTCATAGAATCATAGAATCGGGGGCGGGGCCACATGCCGGGGGTGGATCTTCCACCCTCTGGGGCGGGGCCACGTGCCGGGGGTGGAGCTTTCACCCTCCGGGGGCCAGGCTTCCCCATCTTTGCAGGCCCCTGATGGGGCCCCAGGCCCTGTCAGAGGCCGGCAAAAA
>NW_024847854.1:0-1000 GCF_019175285.1 Sceloporus undulatus
GCACACAGTTCACCAGCCCGGCGGGCTGACGTGATAGCTACCAGGAAGGCTGTTTTCCAAGTCAGGAGTCTCAGGTCCGTGGTAGCTAAGGGCTCAAACGGTTTAGACACCAGCTGTGCCAGGACGGTGTCTAGACTCCACTGAGGTGAAGGGTCTGCAACCGGTGAATGCAGATTGTTGAATCCCTTAAGGAACCTCTTTATGAGAGGGTCCCCAAACAGAAAATTTGTCTCGGAGCAAATAATGGGACGGGATGGCAGAAAGGTAACACTTGATAGAACTCAAGGAGAGACCTGCTTCTGCCAGTGACATAAGAAAGTCCAGGACGACTGGGATGGAGACACGGGATGGTGGAATGTCCTTTGTCTGTAGGAAGGCAAGGAACTTATCCCATTTGTAGGCATAGGACCTTTGTGCTGCTTTGATGATATCCCGGACACCGGATGGAAGCGTGTTCAGGACCGAATCCTCCATGCCACCAATGGGAGAGACTGCATCTCGGGATGGTGGACTTGCCCGTCGTGTAGCGAAAGCAGGTCGGGCCGGTGTTCTAATCGGAGATGGTCCTGTGCTCACTGTAGGAGAGGGGTGAACCACGGCTGTCTGGGCCACCACGGAGTTATCAAAATTGCGTCTGTGTGGTCCGACAACATCTTCGAGATCACCCGTGTGATCAGAGGAAATGGAGGAAAGGCATACAGGAGGCCTTGAGTCCACTTGATTTGGAAGGCATCCCCTTCCGACCCGGGCTCTCTGTACCATGAGCAAAACCTCGGTACATGGGCGTTTAGCCGGGAGGCGAACAAGTCCAGGAGGGGGGGTCCCCAGCGATCGAAGAGTTGGGTCACCACTTCTGGATGCAGCCTCCATTCGTGGCAAGTGGAAGATGACCTGCTGATTTGATCTGCAAGGTCGTTCTGGTCGCCTGGCAGATGGATGCACTGTAGTAGGATCTTGTGCTGTATGCACCACTCCCAGATACGGATGGTGACTGCCAACA
>NW_024847855.1:0-1000 GCF_019175285.1 Sceloporus undulatus
TACCATTTTAAAAAAGCACTAGGAACATTTACTGTTGTACAAACATAAAGTCATGTTAGTCTGTAGAATCTGTACGTAGAGAGATCTTGTAGCACCTTCGAGACTAATACATCTGAGGAAGTAGACTGAAGTCTATGAAAACTCATTCTGCCAATTTCTTTCTTTCAGTTAGTCTCAAAGGTGCTAAAAGATCTCTCTGCATACTGATTTACTATTATTATTATTGTTAACTGCCACCGAGTCAACCCCAACTCATGGCAAACGTGTGGATGAGCCATCCCTTCCCTCTCTAGGACCTTATGTATTTCTACAGGGCAGAAGAAGGGGCTGGACTGGATGGCCCTTGGGGTTCCCTTCCATCTCTAGAACTCTATGAATTCCTGAATGGCAGAAGAAGGGGCTGGACTTGATGGGCATTGGGGTTCCCTTCCTTCTCTAGGACGCTACGTATTCCTGCATGGCATATGAAGAAGCTCAACTGGATGGCCCTTTGGGATCCCTTCCCTCTCTAGGACAATATGTATTCCTTCAGGGCAGTAGAAGGGGCTGGACTGTATGGCCCTTGGGGGGTCCCTTCCCTCTTTAGGGTTCTATGTATTCTTGCAGGGCAGTAGAAGGCACTGGACTGTATGGCCCTCAGGGGCCCCTACCCTCTCTAGAACCTATGTATTCATACAGGGCAGAAGAAGGGGCTGTACTGGAGGGCCTTGGGGTTTCCTTCCCTCTCGAGGATGCTATGTATTACTTAAGGGCAGAAGAAGGGGCTGGACTGGATGGTCCTTGGTGTTCCCTTCCATCTCTTGGGCATTATGTATTCCTTCAGAGCAAAAGAAGGGGCTGGACTGTATGGCCCTCAGGGGTCCCTTCCCTCTCTATGTAATCCTTCAGGGCAGAAGAAAGGGATGGACTGGATGGCCCCTGGGGGTGCCATCCCTCTGTAGGGTTCTTAGTATTCTTTCAGGGCAGAAGAAGGGGCTGGACTGTATGGCCCTCAGGGGTC
>NW_024847856.1:0-550 GCF_019175285.1 Sceloporus undulatus
TGACCATCAGTTCACCAGTTTTGGTCTTTTGTTTTTAAAGCCATTTTAATGTTATTGTTTCCTGCATCCATGTTTCAATGGAGGAGACAAGAAAGGATGCAGTGTTGTTGTAAAGTTTTGTCTTTTGATCAGCAGGCCTAGTGGTAATTGAAAATTGCCTAAGGTGATCTGATTTTGATTTCTTTCTTTTTGTTTTTGTTGTTCGTCTTATGTTCCAATGACACTATTTTTGTTTTGTTTTTTAAGATTTTGAAAGTCATTTTGTTGTTGTTGTTGTTTTGCTGACTCAATGGTTAGAGACCACCTAGCCACGTTTTTAAATGAGTTTTTTTTTTTTAAAAAAAGAAATTTTTGTGTCTCTCCTTTGAGCTGCTCCAGTTTATTTTATTTTTATTTTTATGCTTTATTTTTATTCTTCTTTTGGTTCTCTTTTCAAAATAAAGTTTTTGGTCAGCCTAAGATTATGGTCTGACTGTCTCCTTTTTCCAAATTTAAATGGTCAAGATAAGAATTTTATTTTTATCAAAAGAGGGGTGAGACACCCCCTCTT
>NW_024847856.1:650-1000 GCF_019175285.1 Sceloporus undulatus
TTTTGTTGTTCGTCTTATGTTCCAATGACACTATTTTTGTTTGTTTTAAGATTTTGAAAGTCATTTTGTTGTTGTTGTTGTTTTGCTGACTCAGTGGTTAGAGACAACCTGGCCACATTTTTAAATGAGGTGTTGTTGTTTTTTTAAAGGAAATTTTTGTGTTGCTCCTTTGAGCTGCTCCAGTTTATTTTATTTTTATGCTTCATTTTTTTTATTCTTCTTTTGGTTCTCTTTTCAAAATAAAGTTTTTGGTCAGTCTAAGATTATGATCTGACTGTCTCCTTTTTCCAAATTTAAATGGTCAAGATAAGATTTTTGTTTTTTTATCAAAAAGAGGGGTGAGACACCCC
>NW_024847857.1:0-1000 GCF_019175285.1 Sceloporus undulatus
ATTTCGCAACCCGAAAAGGCTTTCCGTTAGCGCTGGAAAGCCTTTTCGGGTTGCGAAATTTTCGGGTTACGAAGGGAATGGCGGAACGAATTAATTTCGTAACCCGAGGTAGCAGTGTATTTCTGTTCGTGCACTTAAGGCAATGATGTCCAAACTTTGGCCTTCCAGGTGTTTTGGACTTCAGCTCCCAGAATCCCAAACCATTGGCCAAGGTGGCTGAGGCTTCTGGGAGCTGAAGTCCAAAACACCTGGAGGGCCAGAGTTTGAGCATTGCTGACTTAAGCTCTTCCCTGCCTTTCCTCCTAGACTATAAGGGAACTAACCGTCTATGTGAAACATATTATAAAAACACAAAGACCATTAAAACCGAGCTTCTAAAATAACTATAACAAAACACAGTAAAGGACATAAGCAAAAATTGGCAGATGTATAGCACTTGTCCATACTCCAAAAGCTTGCCCAAAGAAGCATGTTTTCAGCTGACAACCTAAATGGCAGCGATGTGAGTGACAGTCATATCTCTACTCTGAGGAATAGTCTTGGTCAGATGGCCACCAAGTCCTGCCATATGTGCTAGCCCTACAAGCCATGCTTTTTTTAGGGAGGTCAGAAGCAGAGCCTCCCTAGTGATACCTACATCCCAGGTTGCTCATTGAATTAAAATGTTAACACTTGATCTCTGTACTCCTACCCCACATAGCTAGTGCATTATGTTGCAGCAAGGCTATTGTTCCTTGAAGACGGGAAACAGCAAATTTGGCTAAAGCCATTTGAAGCTAGTATGCTAACATAAAAATGACTCTGAACAGCTACATTTTCTCAGAAAGGACATAGACAACATCTCTAACGCAGCCAATTGTTCTGCAGACATACACATAGGATGAGGAGCTAATAGGCCATTACATTAAGGGTGAGCTCAAGACCATGGTGCTTGTTGTGTACCTGGGATCCAATGTAACCACACTGGTGCATGTCGATGCTAAATGTGTAGAGGAGTTAG
>NW_024847858.1:0-1000 GCF_019175285.1 Sceloporus undulatus
TTTAGGTTCTAATAAAGAGTTCAGGGCGGGGGGCATTTGAGTCAAGCCCCTTACCACCCTGAATAGCTCTGCTGGATTAGACTTTACAGACACAATAGATGCAGAGTAGAAGGACTTCTTAGCTGCATCTATTGCCACTCCATAGGATTTAAGAAAAACCCTTATCAGGTATGAATCAATATTTCTGCCAGCTGCTCTCTGACCGTTGTCCAGCCCCCTTCATTATTCTGAGATCTTTAGTATACCATGAATTGCGATTTGAAGCGGTTTGGAAAGGGCGCTTGAGAGCAATAGTGTCTATAGCTCTAATAAGACTGTTGTTCCAAGTATTGACCAGAGCTTCAACAGAATCGCCGGCATTACCAGCCATCAATCCCTCTAAGGCCTCTGGGAACCTAGTGGGTTCCATCAACCTTTGAGGGTGGACCATTTTAATAGGTTCTCCAACTCCGACATGGGAAATAGTGGCCTTCAGCCCAACTTCGACCAGGAAATGATCCATTGTCCCATGACAATGCGGAGATATTGACGACTTCCACCCACGGATGTGCCTGTTCCGCACAGAAAACCACATCAAGAGTATCACCTGCACAGTGTGTGGGTTCAGAGACTACCTGGGAAAGGCTCATGTTTGTCATGCTGACCATGGACTCTGAGCTGCACCAGATACGTTCCTTAAACCAGCCTCGAGGGGGATGTTGAGGTCGCCCAGGACTAAAAGCCTAGGCGACTCCAGCAGCAGCTCTGAGACCAGTTATGTCAGCTCTGCTAGGGAGTCTGTTAAGGAGCGGGGTGGGCATTAAACCAACAGAATCCCCAGACTTTCCCTAGTCTTTAAGCTGAGGCAAATACATTCGATGTGGTTCATCTTACAGATAGGTATCCTGGCCAAAGCAAGATTGTCTTTATGGACCAAAGCGACGTCCCCTTACCTGCTTAATGATGGAGAACCCGGCTGGTAAGGACTGATCCCAGGTGGCTGAGCTATCATCACCCAGTC
>NW_024847859.1:0-445 GCF_019175285.1 Sceloporus undulatus
AAGAGTTGCAGGTGACTACATCAGATCCCTCGCTGTCCATACTGCAAAGTCTTTAGTAATGAATATAACAGTCAATCTAGTGGGAATACTTCTTTATAGGAATGTACTGGCTGCTATCTTACACTTAAAGGGAAGGTTCTGTTTCAATGTCTGATCCTAACCTGATGTCACTTGAGCAGAGTTAAAGAAAATTAAAATTTGCGCGCCATTTGGCGCGCGGCTCTAGAAGTTGGTATATAAAGCTAGTCTGCTAGCTCCGCCCCCTTGTGACTCACAGATGTGACTCACAGAAGCTCCACCCCTTCAGCAACAAGCACACGGTCTCGAGCACACGGTCTCAAAATGTCTGCCAAGCAGCTCCTCTCCTTCTCCTCTCTCTGGCCGGACTGCTCTGAAAGGCTCTGGAAGTTGGTATATAAAGCTAGTCTGCTAGCTCCGCCCCCCC
>NW_024847859.1:545-1000 GCF_019175285.1 Sceloporus undulatus
CCCCTTCAGCAACAAGCACACGGTCTCGAGCACACGGTCTCAAAATGTCTGCCAAGCAGCTCCTCTCCTTCTCCTCTCTCTGGCCGGACTGCTCTGAAAGGCTCTGGAAGTTGGTATATAAAGCTAGTCTGCTAGCTCCGCCCCCTTGTGACTCACAGATGTGACTCACAGAAGCTCCACCCCTTCAGCAACAAGCACACGGTCTCGAGCACACCTGTTCCACTTCGAGCCAGGGACATCCAGGTGGCCTTGGGCCACATGGCATCAACAACTTTCGGGTTCCACTTCGAGGCCGTTGTCTACCAAGACCCTGACGTCTCCGACAGGGGGCAAGTCCCCAACACAGACGGGAACCTCTACTTCATCTAAGAGACCCCGTTCTTCCTCTTTAGATGGCGACCATCATGTGTCAAAACGACGCCATTCTTTGGAACGTGACCAGGAGGGCTCTCCCC
>NW_024847860.1:0-1000 GCF_019175285.1 Sceloporus undulatus
AGAATTCGGGTTTAAGGTGAAGGTGCCTGGCTGTCAATCAAAGTTAGTTCCGCGATGGTCATAGGTGACGTTTCCAGCACTGATAGGGGCATCAGAAGTGTGCTTTCCACCCCTCCCTTTTTTTTAAAGGAACCAGTTGTCAAATTTAAAAACCTCTGGGGGGTGCGTGTGTTGTGGGCATTTGGGTCAGTGTTGTAGATTAGGATCTGCCCTTGGCCCCATTTTCAACCCCAAAATGAAAGCTAGTGCCATCTCTGTAGCCTGTATCCTACTCCTTTGGCACCCCAGAATGCCTCATACACAGGTAGTAATAATATTATTATTAACAACAACAACAACAACAACAACAACAACAATAAAATTAACTCCTCACCTCGGAATGCCAGAAAAGGATGCTTTTTTTGGGGGGGGGGCTTTCCCTAGGCTATCCCTGAATTCCTTAGAGACAGTAGCAAAAGCTGTATCAATTTGCCAATTTGCCTAATTGGAAAGAGAAGCATTACATTCGATTTCTACATTCATTCGCTTTGCAGCAGTCCTACCCCTGAAGCCAGTAGCAAAAGCTGTATCAATTTGCCAAGTTGCAAGATTACATTCGAATTGTAACATTCAGCATTGCAGCAGTCATTCCAAAGGAAAAAATAGGCTACCCCTGAAGACAGTAGCAACAGCTGTATCAATTTGCCAAGTTGCAACAATACATTTGAATTCTAAGGGGCCATTCATTCTCGTTGCCATTCATTCTCATTGCAGCAGTCATTCCAAAGGAGAAAATATGCACATTTTTTGCCAAAAATAATTTAAAAAAAATAAAATCCAAAGGAAAAAGGTCTGCCAGATAGCAGAGGCATCCCTTGCTGTAGCGCCCTGACTTGCCCTGAATTGACCCTTTCTCCTGCTGACAATCTAGCTATATATCTATGTATATATATCTTTACCTACAAACATGTGCATTTTTGCCAAAAATAATTAAAAAAAAATAAAATCCAAAGGAAAAAGG
>NW_024847861.1:0-1000 GCF_019175285.1 Sceloporus undulatus
TTTTTTTTTTTTAATAATTTTTATTGCATTTTTCATATATATACATCGTCAAAAAACAGAAAAAAAGAAAGAGAAAGAAAAGAAAAAAAATAATAATAAAAAGAAGCAAGTATTTACAATATACATAATCGTATGCAATACATTGGTGAATATCTCATCTTCGTCGCATTGTTTTTTTCGTCCAGTAGGTTCAATTTCCGATTCTCCTTTGTAGATCCATTCTGGTAAAATTACCATAGTTTAACTAATTTTTCCCATTTAGAAGCATGTTCTTGTATTGTTCTGTTTGCTGCTAGCATTGTCATTTTATCCATTATATAATAATCATGTAGTCTATTTAACCAGTCCTCTATTGATGGTAGTGTCCCAGATCTCCATATTTTTGCTATACAGACGCGTGCTGCCGTTACCATATATAATATAATACTCTTTATATCCATTGATAATTTTACTTGTATTGAATCTAATATATTTAATAGAAACAATTCAGGACATAGAGGGAATCTTATCATCAGCGCTTCTTGCATCTTTTTGTGGATCATAATCCAGTATTTCTTTACATATTTGCACTGCCACCATAGATGGAAGTAGGTTCCTACCTTCTCTTTGCATTTCCAGCACTTGTTGTTATAGGATGCTTTAATTCGTGCTAATCTGGCTGGAGTTATGTACCACCTGTGGAATATTTTAACATAGTTTTCTTTCAGTGTGTTACCTTTAGTAAATTTTTGATTCAGAGTCCAGGATTGTTCCCAACTAGATAATGAAATTGTATGGCCGATATTATCCATCCATTTAATCATGCTTTCCTTAATTACTTCCTCCTCCATTTCTACTTCTAACAGATATTTATACATTTTTTTTATAAACCCTTTGTTACTTCCTAATAAGATCTTATCCACTGGTTGCCAATCTGGGTCTATTCCTTTTTCCTTCATGTCTCTCTCAAATTCTTTTTTCATTTGGATATATTGAAACCAATTAATTGTTATTCCTTCTT
>NW_024847862.1:0-1000 GCF_019175285.1 Sceloporus undulatus
TGCAGCCCCTCTTGCAACACAAAAGGCAGTACTTTGAAAAAGAATAGCTTTTATTGAACAAGAAGTAATGGAAATGACTTTTTTGTCAAGAATGAAAGAAAGTATAAGCATATCCCTTTTATAACCATATGAATCCAGCCCACTCTATTTACCAATAAAGCTAATTAATTGGATAGCCCTTTCCCGCACGGCGTTCTCCCGCCTTTTCTGCGCAGTGTCCTCCCATCCGGGATTCTGGCAGCTCTCCTAAAAGCAATTAAGCTCTCATGTGCCTTTTCTCAACCACTGCACCTCTGGCCTTGGACCACAGAATTCAGCCACACAACAGTTTAATTAACATTATGGCTTCACAATGTATATATATCCCCATCAATCCCAATCTAATATGATACCATGTGAAAATATAATTAGCATAAACCCATAATACAGTATAAAAATATATCGTTTAGATTAACAAGGTATTCCTCTACTATCTCTTTACTTATTCTGTACTGAAATTCCACTAAACTGTCCTCTGATCCTTTATCCTCAGGTTGAGCTCCCTTTTCCCTTTTCTGAGAAGACTGAGGCAAAGAAGGTATTGAGTAACTCTGCCTTTTCTCTGTCCCCTGTTAGCATTTTGCCATCTTCTCCACGTAGTGGCCCTATCGTTTCCTTCTTCTTCCTTTTGCTGCGGACATATCCAAAAAAGCCCTTTTTATTGTTTTTAACCTCTCTAGCAAGCCTGAGTTCATTCTGCGCTTTAGCTCTTCTGACTTTACCCCTACACAGGCTCACCAATTGTTTGAATTCCCCTTTGGTGATTTACCCCCTTTTCCATTTCTTATACATGTTCAGTTGAAAGTTCCTTAGTCATCCATCTTGGTTTATTGAGACATCTCCCATTTTTCTTTCTCATTGGAACTGTTTGAGATTGTGCCTTCAGTATCTCTCTTTGGAGAAACTCCCATCCATCCTGAACTCCCTTATCTTTTAGTATTTCTGACCATAGGATCACCCT
>NW_024847863.1:0-1000 GCF_019175285.1 Sceloporus undulatus
CCAATTCAGAATTGGTTTGGTGTTCCCACTACAGTTTTAGGCTACTGAATCTCTCTGTAGCATTTTAACCCTGTTGCCATTCACATTTGCCACCTCGTCGATTTAAAATGGAGACGCTTCCATTTCCAGGAATGATGTAGCATGATCCAAATTGATTTGGTAGTGTGGTCACACTGCCAAAGATGCGAATCAGTGGGACTCTTTAAAAAAAAGAACTGCTAAGGGGTCCGGTGCCAAATGCACCGCTTTAAGTGGGGTTTTCAGCTGCCCCCCCTCCCCAATTCAGCTGCAGCGATTGCAGTCAGGGCAAGTGTGAATGTCATGGAAATAAACTGGTTCCAAACTGGTTTATTTCTGTAATATGAAATGATTTGGTTGAAGGATACAGCTGGAGAAAACAAGTAGGGAAAGCCATGAGCAATCACTCTTCCTTCCTCAGTTACCTCAGTGCACCAATTTTTATTGTATGCAAAGGGATCTTGTAGCAAAGTACAAGGTGTTGGTGATTACCTTTAAAGCCCTACATGGCTTGGGCCCAGAGTACTTGAGGGAACGCCTTCTTCCCTATTGTCCGTCCGCACACTAAGGTCCTCTGGAAGAAATCTACTACAGCCAAAAAAATCTAGGCTAACATCAGTCTCCCAGAGGGCCTTTTCTATTACTGCTCCAAAACTATGGAACGACCTGCCGGAGGAGATCCGTCACATTTCCACTCTGATAGCTTTTAAGAAAGCACTCAAGATGGATCTCTTCCAGCAGGCCTTTCCAACTTAGTTACCTTCCCCAGATATAGAGATATGTCCCCTCATCTGTCTGTTCTTCCCCACCTATCTTTCTGCCTATTTTTGTTTAATGTCTTTAATGTTTTTAATGTTTTAATGTTTTTATACTATTACTGTACTGTTTAATTCTGTTTTAGTACTGGGAATGGGTGGGGGTAGGTCTAGGGTTTAATTTTTTTAAAAAACTCTATTGCAATTTGATGTATTTTATTGTTGTA
>NW_024847864.1:0-1000 GCF_019175285.1 Sceloporus undulatus
GCCTTTGCAGATGATTTAGCTATCTACCTAGAAAATCCTATAATAAGTATCAAACCTTTATTAAATGAATTAAAAGAATTTGAAATGATATCTGGACTTAAAATAAACAAAAATAAAACTAATATATTGACGAAGAATTTGAACAAAACTGTAGAAAAAGAGATGATGGAGATTTCTGGTTACAATATAACAAAAAAGCTAGATATTTAGGAATAGAAATCACTACAAACAATATAGATTTATTTAAAAATAATTATACTAAACTTTGGAAGCAAATTAAAAAAGACATTGATAATTGGAAATCTTTAAAACTTTCTTTACTAGGAAGAATAGCATGTATAAAGATGAATATTCTACCAAAAATACTATTTTTATTCCAAACAATACCGATCATATTAAAAGAAAAATCAATTCAGAATTGGCAAAGAGATTTGACAAAATTTATTTGGTTAGGGAAAAGACCCAGAGTTAGAATGAAAACCCTCCAAGACGTCAAGGAAAGAGGAGGTTTGGCGGTTCCAGACCTAAAAGTTTATTACCAAGCTGCATGTTTAACGTGGGTGAAAGATTGGCTAGAATTGAAAGAACAAAAACTGTTAAAATTGGAAGGAGATAATTTAAGTTTTGGATGGCATGCTTATTTATACTATAACAAAGCAGAAATTGACAGGGAATTTAATAACCATTGCATTAGGAAACCACTGCTATGGGTTTGGAAAAAAGTTAGAAAGAAATTCGGAGAGAAAATTACGATGGATACTTCACCACAAGAAGCTTTTCTCTGGAGGGAAAGAGGGGTAGTAGAAAAGTGGTTAAGATATAAAGATCTACTAATAAAAGAATCAAACAATTATAGATTTAAAACAGACGACGAATTAGATAATCAAAATTACAAAATACATTGGTACCTAAAATTACAATTAAAGGATAAATTCAAAACAGATATAAAAAACAATTCAACAATCATAGAAGACTCAGAACTGGAGAACATTTTAAAATC
>NW_024847865.1:0-1000 GCF_019175285.1 Sceloporus undulatus
TTTTAAAAAGGCAGAAACATAGGCGGGGAAGAATAGACAAATGAGGGGACAATATCTCTATATCTGGGGAGGGTAACTAAGTTGGAAAGGCCTGCTGGAAGAGATCCGTCTTGAGTACTTTCTTAAAAGCTGTCAGAGTGGAAATGTGACGGATCTCCTCCGGCAGGTCGTTCCATAGTTTAGGAGCAGTAGTAGAGAAGGCCCTCTGGGAAACTGCTGTTAACCTAGATTTTTTGGCTGTAGTAGATTTCTTCCAGAGGACCTTAGTGTGTGGGGCGGACAATAGGGAAGAAGACGTTCCCTCAAGTACTCTGGGCCCAAGCCATGTAGGGCTTTAAAGGTTATCACCAACACCTTGTACTTTGCCCGGAAACTAATAGGCAGCCAGTGCAGGGACTTCAAGACCGGTGTTATATGGTCATTCCTAGAAGCTCCCGTGATCAATCTGGCTGCCATATTTTGTATCAACTGAAGTTTCCGAACTTGGCACAAGGGTAGCCCCAAGTAGAGCGCATTACAGAAGTCCAATCGAGAGGTTACCAGTGCATGTACTACTCTTTCTAGATCCCTCGGCTCCAGGAAGGGGGGCAGTTGGCGTATCAGACGGAGCTGATAGCAGGTGCTCTTGACTGTCACATCCACCTGAGCTGTCAGTTGGAGTGACAAGTCAAGGAGCACCCCCAAGCTGCGAACAGAATCCTTCAGGGGAAGTGTGACCCCATCCAGAATTGGTTGACACAACTCCATTCCTGGATTCGGGGTTCCTATAGCGAGTACCTCTGTCTTACCTGGATTCAGCTTGAGTCAGTTTTCCCTCATCCAGTCCATTACTGCCCCAAGACAGGCATTCAGAGGAGAGATGCCATCCTTAGTCACTGCTTCAGTCCGAGACATAGAGAAATATATTTGGGTATCCTCAGCATACTGATAACACCCCGCCCCTTGTCTCTGGATGATCTCACCCAGCGGCTTCATGTAAATGTTAAACAGCATTGGGGAC
>NW_024847866.1:0-1000 GCF_019175285.1 Sceloporus undulatus
GCCTTCCACAGTTATCCCCCCCTGCTCTAAAGGAAGCAATGATAAGGCCTTTATTAAAGAATTTGTTACTGGCTTCCAAAACCTTTCTCGATAATTACCAGCCAATCTCAAAACTATTTCAAATATAGTCCTGATAACTGGTGATAATGTGGGTTTTTTTTTTTAATGAAGCTGATTATTTGACTCTTATTCAATCCAAATTTGTGTTCAGTTTTGGGATACAAACAGTCTTGGTCCTCTTGCTTGATTATCTATATCACAAAATATACAGAAAGGGTATGCCTATTCTAGCCCTGAATAGTTGTTTGGATGCAATGGGGCAATGGATGGCTATGAACCTCTGAGACTCAGTCCACATATGAGGGAGGTACTTTGGTCACTGGACAACCTAAACCAGAACTAGGAGTACAATCTGTGGATGGAATCAGAATTCCTTTGAAGGATTAGATACACAGTTTAGTTAGTACTGTAATTATATACGTACTGTATTCAGTGCTTCTCCTGGAACATCAGTGACAGTGGCAGAACTATAATAATAAATAATAAATAAAAAATTTATTTATATACCACCCTTCCTACGATCAGGGCGGTGCACAGCAAATCAAATACAATTTACAAAATACACATACAAATACAATAAAACTATTAAAACCTGTATTAAAACCCATTCTAACCAGCTACCACTGCTGTCAGAGGGGGGAAAAGACTAGCTGGAACTTGTGTCTGGGAATGCTAGCTGGAACAGAAAGGTTTTTAATTCCTTCCTGAACTGGGTCAGGGAGGTGGCCGAGCGGAGCTCTATGGGAAGCGTGTTCCAGAGGGTCGGGGCAATGATAGTATATGACCTCCTTGCTGTGGAGGCTAGTCTAGCCCCTGGGACCCTCAGTAGTTGCTGCCCAGATGTTCTGAGGGTGCGGGGCGGAATGTATGGGGAGAGGCGGTCCTCTAGGTATCCTGGGCCCAAGCCATGTAGGGCTTTATAGGTTATAACCAACACCTT
>NW_024847867.1:0-1000 GCF_019175285.1 Sceloporus undulatus
TGGCTTCCTTGATTAAGGACCTTATCACATGGGGGAAATTGGGGGATCCAAAAGGCATTATCCAGGGAAAGGCATGTGATCGCAGCTATCACATAACATCATGATTAGAGGTGGCTTATCCTGGGAATAACTAGGGAATAATCAGCAACAAATCATGGGAAAACCCACAAATGATTTGTTTCTGGTTATTCCCTGGTTATTCCCAGGATAAGCCCTCTCTAATCATGACCTGTGTGATAATCTTAGCCATGATCATGTGACTTTCCCTGGATAATGCCTTGTGTATTCCCCAATTTCCCCCATGTGATAAAGTCCTAAGTCAATCCACATCTAATGTGGGCCCGTTACACACGGGCTTAAAAGTACGCACGGAGCGCGTACTAGGGTTAAGGCGGGGCGGGGCTTCCGCCCCGCCCCAACCCTAGTGGCTGCTACGCGTGCACAAAATGGCGGCGGCCATTCTACACAGCCGCCGTCATCGATATGTCACGGCCATGCCGCCTACGGCGCCCTTTCCACGACCCCGGAAGGAGCTCCGTTTCGGAGCTCCTTACTGGTTTGGTCTGCTGGGCGCAGCCTTTAGACGGCCCCTTTCTCCTTCTCCCCGCAGGCCTTTTGCCTCTTCCCCGCAGCCCGGAAAGCGGCGGATCGGGGCTTCAGCGGCTGCCGCTCTGGCCGCTGAGGCCCCGATCCGATGGGGAAAGGTGCGCCTACAGGTCGCCCCTAAGGGGCGGTCTGTAACGCGTCGTAATCTTTCTCTTTTTATTGCCTTCCACTTTACTGAGCATTATTGCCTTTTCCGATAAATTGTGTTGACTCACAATATGTATCACAACCTCAGTTTAGTTATCTTAGGCCCAAGACAGACCGCCCCAAAATGGTGGTCTACAGGCATCCATTTTAACACTGGAGGGATGCTGTAGCCACCGAACCGCGGTTAAGCTCATTTACTAAGAAACAAAAAGCTCAATCAAAAATGAAGTTAATGATAGCCATTCCC
>NW_024847868.1:0-1000 GCF_019175285.1 Sceloporus undulatus
ACAACCCATTTTTCATGCCTTCCTCAAAATCTAGAGTCCAATTTTTAGTTTCCTCCAGATCCTGAAGGAGTGTCCACTGTATTTGGGAGCATTTCCTATGGGTTTTTTTTTGGGGGGGGAGGGGAGGGTCATATAGGCCTCTATATTGATATCCTGCACAGGCCTGAATATGCAATATAACTGACAACAGGACCTATTAGAGGCTTTACGAGTGCTATCTACCATTTGGGGAAAACGTTACAGTTGGCTCTCCATATCAACAGATTTTTAATCCATGGATTCAAGTATGCACATAATTTATACACTGTAGAAATAATGCAGTTTGACACTAGCCATGGCTCCTTCCTACAGAATTCTGAGATTTGTAATTTTGTAAGACACCTGCAGTCTTTACGAGAGAAAGTTAGACCTTGTGAAACTATAAATCCCACAGTTACATAGTACGGAACTAAAGAACTTAAAGTGGTGTCAAACTGCATTATTTCTACAATGTAGGTGGTGTGTGCATGGGCCAGAATATTCCAGGAGTAGGCCTGACTCTGGAGCTGCACTGTTACTGTTCTGATGCTGGGTAGAACAAAGTCAAAACGGGGCACTCAACATAGATGACATGGTTGGGCGCCTCATTCTGACCTCAAGAGCAAGCAACATGCAGCAGCGATGTCAGGCAGCAGAGTGGGATGCATTTTAAACACTGCCTGGTGTTGGAATGGAGGGCTCTGGATCTTCTGGGCATATCCAAAGCAAACAGAGGCGGGATACACACCGCCATATAGTACATACTGTATACGTACTAGGGTTAGGAAGGGGCGGTGCTTCCGTACCCCCCTAACCCTAGTACGTATACAGTACGTACAAGATGGCAACGCCCCTTCCACATGGGCGCCGCCATATTTATATACTGGACGCATAGCGTCCAGACGTGTCGCGGCGCCTATGACGTCGCGAATGCGCCTGCGGCGCCTCGCGACGTCATAGAGGCGCCACAGAAAGAAGCTCC
>NW_024847869.1:0-1000 GCF_019175285.1 Sceloporus undulatus
TTTATTATTTGTTTTTGTGTACCTTCATGTTGTTTTCCCCTTATGGAAACCCTAAAGCAAACCTATCCTGGGGTTTGCTTGGCAAGGTTTGTTCAGAGGAGTTTTGCCATGGCTTTCTGTTGAGGAGGCTGAGAGAGTGGGACTTGCTTGAGCTTGAGGTCACCCAATAGGCTGGGAAATGAACCCTGGTCTCCAGAGCCCTAGTCCACCACACAAAGCTACATCCCAAACTTCTATCCAGGACCAGGAAGAATGTCAAAATGTCCTCCATTTTGAGCATGCCTAAGAAGCATGCATTTATATTAATGCTTTTTGAATTTATTATTTTTTTGTTTTTTAGTTGTCCGTGTCCTCCATTTACAAAATATGTTCTACATTTGGGGGGTAAATTTTGTCCTACATTTTTTTTACATTTGTCCTGGTTTGGAGGTAGACAGTTATGGCAACCCTGTCTGTAGCTCCTCTAGTGCAACTGCAAACTACGAATTCCTAGCATTAATGTGTTAAAAGTCGTATAAAACAGTATTGATTCTCCAGTGTGATAGCAGCCTGAATTAAAGTGATGCAGATAGTGTTGTAAGATATTTAGCCTTGTTCGTTGGAGAGAATCAGATTTTAATTGAATACTGGTCTCCAGAGTCATAGAATCGTAGAGTTGGAAAAGACTGCAAGGGCCATCCTGTCCAACCCCCTTCTGCCATGCAGGAACTCTCAATCAAAGCATCCCCGACAGATGGCCATTCAGCCTCTGTTTAAAGACCTTCAAGGAAGGAGACTCCACTAGTCTCCATTGAGGGAATTTGTTCCACTGTTGAACAGCCCTTACTCTCAGGAAGTTCCTCCTAGTCCAACACACAAAACACACAAAGCTATATCCCAACCTCCTATCCAGGAAGAATGTCAAAATGTTCTCCATTTTGAGCATGACTGAGAAATTTATGAATTTATATTGTTTTTTATTAATGTTTTTGGCTTTTAGTTGGTTGTGTTCTTCATTTTT
>NW_024847870.1:0-1000 GCF_019175285.1 Sceloporus undulatus
CAGGAGGATTTAACTTGTTTTGCTTTGTGAGTTGTTCCTTCTCAGTATCTGGCAGTTTCTCCTATACAGACTCATTTAATTCCAAGGACACCTCTTCATGAATGTTAGCCGGCTCACTCCCTGGAGATACTAAAAGTTCAGATAAAGGCTCATTTTCTTTTCCCAACACAAGAAAGTTGTTAGCAGTTGGAACTGTAAACTCCAAGTTTGAGTTTGCCAATGTAGATGGAATACTCACAGTTTCCTCATTAACAAGTAAGTCATCAATTTTAAGCTGTTTGGAAGCTTTGTTCTGCTTGTTTGTATCAGGGCTTCCCTTCTGGGGAACAAGGGTTTTAAAAGGGATCAGAAATGGGGTGGAGAGTTTTAATACAAGCCTAATTCTTATTCTTCACAAACATTGGGCTTTGGCTTCTAAGAGGAGGCTTGCCCCCCAAACAAGGCCAAAAGTGGCTCCTTTGAGAGGTTTTAAAAGTCTCCCCAGTTTCCTTATTAAGAGATTTTTATGCATGAAGGAAGTTGCCAAACCAGACCATCTCATATTACCAAGAATGAAACAAACAAATATAGAAACAAACAAACAACAACAAAAATAAGGATTAGACAGAAAAAGAAATGCTTATTTTTTGAAAGTAAAACCATTATTAAGAGGGGAAAAACCAGACTTGAGTACTTCGATCCTTTTACAACCAGCTCAGGCTGTATCTGCACTGCAGAAATATTCCAGTTTGAAACTGTGTTAATTCTCCCAACTCCATCCTGTGGAATCCTGGGACCTGTAGTTTGATGCGGCACAAGAGATCCAGAGCCACCCCAAAGCAAGGCTCTCCAGGGCTCTCTTGGCCTTCTTTTACTTGCAAATACTGACTATCTCAGGGAGTCTCTATATTAGAGCATCAGGAAAACCTTTAGGTATTGTTAAGGTTGGGAAATCCTGTTTGGGGTCACTTCTGACTTTAGGGACCTTATATCCTCCATTATGGATTTCCTGAAGGCCTCA
>NW_024847871.1:0-1000 GCF_019175285.1 Sceloporus undulatus
CAGAAGCCTCTACTAGCAGTAGTGGTAGTACCTCAGATGGGGAAACATAATCAAGACCAGTAACCACTAGAATGACAGAAGACAAAAGATTTAGCAGAAAGACAACAACTTCTAGTGCAGACAGTGATGAGGAGAGAGGCAGAATGACAGAATTCATACCCAGGCGTAGTCACAGAGTTAGGAAGTCACCAGATAGATTTGTTGTGACGCAGGCAAAAGCTTATACAGTGGTAGAAGAGCCTGAGAGTTTTGAAGAGTTAGAAACCTTTTCTAGGGAAGAACAGGAAAGATGGTGTGATGCAATGGAAAGTGAGTTTAGTTGCTTGGTGAACAAGGATGTGTTTGAGATTGTGGATAGGCCTAAGGATAGGCAAGTGATAGGTTGTAAATGGGTATATAAGAGAAAGGAAATGCCTGATGGAAGCATTAAGTACAAAGCTAGATCAGTAGCTAAGGGGTTTGCACAACAACAGCATGAGAATTTTGACAAGACTTATTCTCCAACAGCAAAGCCAGAAAGTTTGAGAATGGTGTTAGCTGTAGCAGCAAGAAGGAATTTAATTGTAGAGCATTTTGATTTTGAAACAGCTTATCTAAATGCAACTTTAGATGAAGAAATT
The DNA here is from genome assembly GCF_019175285.1 of Sceloporus undulatus. Taxonomy (NCBI): domain Eukaryota; kingdom Metazoa; phylum Chordata; class Lepidosauria; order Squamata; family Phrynosomatidae; genus Sceloporus; species Sceloporus undulatus. The sequence goes on from NW_024847871.1 coordinate 621, forward strand.
TTTATGGAACAGCCACAAGGGTTTGAGGAGAATGAAAGTCAGAAAGTATATAGATTGAAGAAGGCATTGTATGGTTTAAAACAGAGTGCCAGTGCTTGGAATTTGTGTATTAATGATGAGCTGGTTAAGTTAGGATACAAGAGAAGCGTGGCAGATGCTTGTGTTTATACAAAAGGAGACATAGTGTTGGTGATTTATGTGGATGACTTGTGCGTGGCAGCAAAGTCTGAACAGGAAATAGAATCAGTCAAGAGAGAGTTATCAGAAAAGTTTGCTTTGAAGGATTTAGGTTTGTTGAAGTCTTATTTAGGCATTAATGTTGAATGGACACAAGAAGGACATTGTTTATTAAGTCAGAGGAAGAAGATTGAGAACTTGAT
>NW_024847872.1:0-1000 GCF_019175285.1 Sceloporus undulatus
TAATCCAGTCCACGTTCATCACGAGGCTTCAGTCATTCCAGTCCATCGGGTTCAAAGGGGAAATCTGAGAGTCCTCCAGGTCCGAGCAGAATTCCAGGCAACAGGCATTCAGCCAACATTCAAGGCAAGAGCAAGGTGTCTCCCAAGCACCACAGATGGTTCTCAACCATGCTGGACCGAGGGAGGTTCTGGGATATTTCTAACCCATCTGGGTCTCGCATGTTCTAGCTGTTGGCTTCCTACTTAACCAGAGAGAATGCCCTTGTCTCTCTTTTTCCTGGGGTCTCTCTGTGGGAGTAGGCCCCAGTCAATCTGGCTCAGGAGGAGGGAAACCTTGCTGCTGGGAACCTGACCCTGGGACTGGCTGCAGACTTACCTCTGGAGGATCTGGACAGTGGCTGCAGCCCTGGCTTGTCCCTGGGATCTCAGCCTCCACCTCAGACTCAGAGGACAGACCTGGCTCCTGGCGGCAGGGCATGGCAAGCCCCCACCTGGAGCGCCACCTTCATTTCAAACCCCAAAGGGGGGAAGTTCCCAGAGACCTTCCCTGCAGAGTCTTCTAGGGCCAATTGGCTGTGAGGTTTGAGGTGCTTCTGGTGAAATGCAGTTGTAGGGCAACACATTTGGAAGGCACCCATATCGGGAAGAGGAAGAGAGAGGGAGGTGCAGCGGAAAACAGGAGCCGGAATCACCTGTTCCTCTGGATAGAACTGGACTGCAGCTCCCAGCACTTCTAGCAAGCATGGCCAATGGTGAGGGAGAGTGGGAGTTGCAGTCCATCAACATCTGAAAATCTACCTGATTCCTATCCCTGTTGGAAAGGCTGGGTTGCTTTTAAGGAGTTTGTGGGGGGTGGCTTGCCCCCAAATTTGTTGGGCAATCAGCTGAGGACTGGCATCTCTGCCAGGATGATGTTCCTGCCACCCTCATGCTTGACGTCACCTGAGCCAGAGAAGAGCTGCCACACTCAGAGGCATTCCTAGTATATTTGTGCAAATCA
>NW_024847873.1:0-1000 GCF_019175285.1 Sceloporus undulatus
TGTAAGGTACTGCACTTAGGGCAGAACAATGAAATGCACAGATATAGGATGGGGGAACACCTGGCTGAATGAAACTACATGTGAAAGGGATCTGGGAGTCCAAGTAGATCACAAGTTGAACATGAGTCAACAGTGCAATGCGCCAGCTAAAAAGGCCAATGCAATTTTAAGCTGCATCAATAAAAGTATAGTGTCTTAGATCAAAGGAAGTAATAGTGCCATTCTATTCTGCTTTAGTCAGGCCCCACCTGGAATATTGTGTCCAGTTCTGGGTACCACAATTTAAAAAGGATGTTGAGAAACTGGAGGGCAACTAAAATGGTGAAAGGTCTGGAAACCATGCCCTATGAAGAACGACTTAGGGAGCTGGGGATGTTTAGCCTGGAGAAGAGAAAGTTAAGAGGTGATATGATAGCCCTGTTTAAATATTTGAAGGGATGTCATATTGAGGAGGGAGCAAACTTGTTTTCTGCTGCTCCAGAGATTCCACCTAAACATTAGGAGGAACTTCCTGACAGTAAGGGCTGTTTGACAGTGGAAGACACTTCCTTAGACAGTGGTGGAGTCACCTTCCTTGGAGGTCTTGAAACAGAGGCTGGATAGCCATCTGACGGGGATGCTTTGATTGAGAACATACTTCTCTAGATCTGTTGACTATTTGGCTGAACTGCTTAATACTGTACTCTAATATATCAGCTGAGCCAGTTGTAGCCTTGTTTGGATATTATAGTAAGCAATGCTTTTAGATTACTTTGGTAAAAATAATGATATGGTTTGGTAGGTTCTAGCTAAGAAGCTTAGAATGGTTATATAAAGAAAGGCTTGGTGCAAGAATGTGGTTAGTAAAGTGGCATAATCCATAATTTCCCCATTTCAGACATAATGACTAACTGTTTTACGGTAATTAAACCAGGATTTTTGTGCCAAATGAGGAACAGAGGGTAAAGAAAGGTTGTGAAGGTGTCCTCTTACTCATTTCCATCTCCTGTTGAAAAAACAT
>NW_024847874.1:0-1000 GCF_019175285.1 Sceloporus undulatus
GTGTGGGATGTGGGAGGGACTGGGCTTCCAGCCAATCAGGGCTAGGGATGATGGGAGGGACTGGGGTTACAGCCAATGACAGCTCTCAGAGTGTCATTAGGACGACTTCTTCTGTTCGCATGGCTTTGAGACAGGGTTGGTCCTCCATTTTGATGCACTGAGGCATCTGGTGCAGGAAGTTGAAATGAAGCCATTCCTAATGATTCAATATGTGGTTTTCCTATTTCTATTGCCAAGGAAGAGAAGAGGGCCCTGTTGTGTTCTCTGCCTTTTGTGGTTAAAGAACTTGACCAAACAGACTGGAAATCAAATACATAAATTATAAAACTTGGATGATTGGGAGAGGCTGCCATAGACTTATATCAGTCAGTGAAGCAGGTTGTCAAGACCTACCTGGAAAACCTTTCATGTGCTAAAAATGTCTCCCATCACACATGAAATCTAGATCACCAAGAACACAGATTGCAGCCTTGTCTTTTCCCTCTCACCCCTTTCTTGAAGATCCAGGGAGCTAAGGAAAAGAGAAGGGATGATATCCTAATATGTCCCACTCTATTGATCATATGCACACACGCACACACATGCATATAGAGACATACATACACACGCACACACAATTAAATGATTGTGGCTTGAGATCAGAATGAACAAAGGATGAGGAAATAGCTATTATAATACTATTATAGGTGATATATAAGAGCTCCCTTAATTGTCCTAATCCTAAATGGGTCTTTTGAAGTCGGGTTTGCCCTCTCTCCCTCTTTGATGCTGTTTTTAAATTTAACATGTTGAATTTTGTAAGATGCCTGAGTGGCTGCTAGGAAATGAAAATGGTGACATTGTAAGAGAAATTTATTTTGTAGGATACAGTTAAGAATGCTATTGATTCCTTTGGGGACACATCTGTGATCCAAACCTAAGGTTTATTTTCCTTCTCCAAGATTAGTACACACAGAATTATAGGCCCCAAATGCATCATTAATTATTCCTTTTGAAGTTA
>NW_024847875.1:0-1000 GCF_019175285.1 Sceloporus undulatus
CCCCCCCCAATCCCCTTTATGATTAAATAAAGGGCTCTCTTGGACCTAAAACAGCCTCCCCACACATCTCTGGCCCTAGTGTGTATTTGTGGAATGCTTTAATTTTTTTAAAAAATCTCAGTTTTTAAATTTTATTGGAAAAATGCAGTGATGGGGAGTGGGATTCTTCATGGTCCAGTGAAGGCAGGATTCTCCCAATCCCTGGCGGCTGCTGAGAAAACCCCATGATAGGTTTGCCTCAGGGTTGCCGTAAGTCAGAACTGATTTGAAGGCATACAAGAAAATTCTTATTTGGCTTACTATATTTTCTTCAAGTTTACTTCATTGAATTTTTATGAGTAATGCATAGTTTAGTTGATGCCCTTCTTAAATTTATCAATGTAGTTATCCCCCGCCAATTTTTTAACAGTCCCTTCAGGCAGCCATACCAAAAATAAATAAATAAATAAAAAATATTTAGTCAGTACATGCTGGGATATTTTTTTAAAAAATAAAACTTTTTTTTACATCAGACCCCATCTCTCCTTTAAATCAGGTTTTATCAGATGTTGCCAGTTTCCTTTGCTTATAGTACTAGTGCAAGCAGCTGACCACAGCTGGAATTTAGAGATGAACATCAGCTCTAGTGCCTGCTCAAACTATCAAGCTCATGTTTCATTGTTCATCCTTGACAATAAAATCCTTGCATTCAATACACTGTAGGAGCTTCACCCAGAACATCCTTTATAGCTTGTTGTCTATGACTTTCAAAATAAAATCAGAACAAAGTTTACAAAACAAGAAGAGAAAAAAAATACAGCAGAGATCATGTGATGTCAAAATAATAAATAGTAACAACATAGCACATTGTAACATATAATGTAACAGAACTCTGTTGTTCTTCCTACAAGAGGTCCCTCCCTCCCACCAACTATAACAAATTCCCTTCTGGAACTTGCCAATTTAACACATACAAATCAGTGTTATGTGTTTAACCATGAAATATATCTCTTCCCAAAAA
>NW_024847876.1:0-1000 GCF_019175285.1 Sceloporus undulatus
GCCTTTGGAAGCCAGCAGCCAGGGAAGCCCCCTCGCGCTGGCTTCCAGCGTCCTCCGGAGGGCTTTGGAAGCCAGCAGCCAGGGAGGCCCCTTCGCGCCGGCTTCCAAAGTCCTCCGGAGGGCGTCCTCCGGAGGGCTTTGGAAGCCAGCAGCCAGGGAAGCCCCCTCGCGCCGGCTTCTAAAGTCCTCCGGAGGGCTTTGGAAGCTGGCAGGACAACCAGGTAAGTGCTCTTACCGGCGTACAAGACGCCCCCCCCAACTTTTGACCCCGTTTTAGAGGGTCAGAAAGTAGTCTTATAGGCCGGAAAATACGGTAGTCTGACAGGGCTTACCATTCCACCAGTATTTTTTAAAAATATTTTATTTTATTTTTAAAAAGGATTGGAAGAATATAGATACATAGATCAAGATGATTAAATGATCAAAATGATGATCAAAATGATTAAAATGCAATGCAGAACCAACACACCAAACTATAGTAAGAACTCAAGGAGCTAAAACCAAGCATAAAATGAAGCGAGTTAAAACAACTTATCGTACATGTAAAAAGGATAAAAGTACCAAAGATTTGTTTGATCTTGGAGAACACAGAAATCTTAACTAGTGAAAGAAGAAAAACAATGTTAATGGCAGGCATATTTACACAAGAAGAATAAGTACTGAAGAAGATACTGGACCTGGTTGTAGGGCTTTTTAGGATCACATTGTATTTGACTTAACAAAGTAATGTGCTTTCCTTTATATTTAATCTGAAGTATAAACCTTTCTTTATGGAACTCCTTTTACAAAACAGCTTCATTTATATACCGCTTCATACTGAACTAACAGTGTCTAAGCGGTTAACAAAGTGTAAGCTAATTGCCCCAAGAATCTGAGTACTCATTTTGGCGACCTCAGAAGGATGCAAGCCTGAGTCAAGCTTGAGCCCTTTCGCTGGTATTGAACTTGCAACCTTGTGGTTTGTGAATGAGTGGCTGCAGTACAGGCATTTAAGCACTGT
>NW_024847877.1:0-1000 GCF_019175285.1 Sceloporus undulatus
TTCCTCTAAATTAACAAACTGAACTGATTTGGAATCTGCTGTCTAGAATTCTTGGTTTGGAACCAATATACTAAACCCTGGTTTAAACATTACCTAGAGCCCTCTCACAGCTTCCTATTGTGCTAAATGTATTCCTCCTTTGAATACAATTATGGGTGCCCTTCCAGGACCCTAGCATTTTGGGTAACAAGTAGAAAGACCCTGACAGTAAGAGCTGTTCAACAGTGAAATGTGCTGCCTCTGAAAGTGGTGGAGTCTCATTTTTTGGAGGTTTTTAAACAGAGTCTGGATGCCAGTCTATCAGAAATGCTTTGATTGTGTCTTCTTGCACTTCAAGGCGTTGGATTAGATGACCCTTGTGATCTCTTCCAACTCTACAGTTCTATGACTCTATGATCTTGGAGATGTGATCCCAGGCTAAAAACACTTATGTTTCATATATACATTTATACACATAGCCTGAAAGAAATTTTATACAATATTTTAAAATAATTTTGTGCATGAAAGAAAGTTTGTGTACATTGAACCATCAGAAAGCAAAGTTGTCACTATATCAGCCACTCATGAAAAAAAGTTTTGGTTTTTAGAATATTTTGGGTTTTGAAATATTTTCAGAATGAGAGAGACTCAACCAGTATTAAAATTGTACTGCAACTCACTTGTCCTGAAGAACACCCTGACTCCTCTGGACACATCTCTGGAGTGAATTCACTGATTTACTGTTCTTGTAAGATAACCCTCAACTTGGATGCTTACTGACTGAAGGACAGGAAAAAGGGAAAGCTCTTCTGCTCTCTGGCAGATAATTCTAGCTTCCCCATCAGAGTACAGATAATAATAATAATAATAATAAAATTTTTATTTGTATCCCGCCCTTCCAAGCGATCAGGGCGGCTTACAGGGTGCACCAGTGTGCAAATAACATACAAGGTTAAAAACAGACACATACAACAAATCTTAAAAACAATAAAAAGCCCCTTAGCCCAACCTCACGGCCACG
>NW_024847878.1:0-1000 GCF_019175285.1 Sceloporus undulatus
TTTGTGGGCCCTTTTGCTGTAAAAAGACTTGTTAGTGAGGTGACTGCTGAACTGGACCTTCCCAAAATGTACAAGCACATTAACCCTACTTTTCATTTCAGCCTGCTGAAGCCTGCTGGGAAGAGGACTAGAGAAGAACTGCAAGAACCTGCTCCACTGCCATTGATGATTGAGGGAGAAGAACACTTTGAAATTGTTAAAATTTTGGACTCTCGGGTTGTAAAAGGGGCCTTAGAATATCTGGTGCAATGGAAACATTTCCCAATTGATATGGCTGAATGGGTGGGGGTTAAACATGTCAATGCTGAGCGGTTAATACATGAGTTTCATTTGGCTTACCCTGATAAACCTAGATTGGGTAAATAGTGCTTTGGGGGGGCAGAGTGTCAGAACTCCAAAGCCAATTACTGATCAATATTCACATCCACTTTAGTTACTGCTCATATTATTGTGTAATTGTTTTAGTTGTAGTTCTGTCAGCTTCGCTTGGGGGGAAGGGGTGCTAGTTGGTACTTGGGAATGATTGCAGTCTAGGATTGGAATGCACTGTTTAATTAGCTGGAGACATCTGTGAAGCTTGTCCAAGGTCAGGTTGGCTTCTCAAGCCTAGCTGGCCTGGGAAGCAAGGGGGAGGAATGTGGAGAGGAAAAAAGGTGGGGGGCTGAGTGCTTTTAACTTAATGTTTGAGGCTTGACTGTTAGATTTCGCTGAAAAGTCTGTCTGGCTACATCTGCTTGTGTCTCAATAAACTTCACTGCTTTTAAGCAAGTTGCTGTTGTGGATTTCTGGTGGAAGTTGCTGGATCTTACACTATAACATGTTAGAGAGGAGAAATTCTGAGTAATTCTCGATCAATGAGTAAGAATATTGATGGTTAGTCATTTCGAAATGAAAGGGAGAGAAGAAACCTTCATCTGACTCTCGATAGCCACTATTTGCATATTTTGTGTAAGAAAAGCTACCATTCATCCTGGAGGCTATTTCTTTTGTTAGGGTGATT
>NW_024847879.1:0-1000 GCF_019175285.1 Sceloporus undulatus
AAGAAAGAAAGAGGAGGCTGCCAAAAGTTGTTCATTTGAACACAACTGGTTTTCTTTTTACCAAAGACACTTCTTGGAGCAGACAGCTTGGCAAAGCCACTCAAAGCACCCTCTTTCAGGGCTCTGGCTCCTGGCTTCCCGGCCATGACTGCCCATCACTTAGAGTGATTGTTGCACACTTTCTAATCTATTTCTTTTTCTTTAAAAAGACAAACTTTAATCTCTCATTTGAGCATTACACCCTAATCCCAACTAGGCTAAAATAAAAGTGCGGGGCATTTTCTGCAAAGCTGGCAATAGGGCACCCTCTGGCAAGCCCAACTGAGGCACCAGGCAGACCCCCCTTTTGAGAAAGAAGGGCACAGGGTGATCAGTGGCAAATGGCTGTGGGTTCAAGGGAAAGAGTCAGGGCAAGTCATGGCTCCCACAGTTCACCGAGGGACTGGCACGAAACACGCAGGGATTGAACCCACAGCAGGACCGTCCCAGCAGAGCAGAAAAAAATTACAAAAGGATGAATCCATTCTTGATTTAAGGTACAAATGAGGGTTAGTGTGTCTGAGCAGCATTGCACTTTGAGGCACTGGGGAAAGTGGAGGGGACTTTGGGGGGGAGGAGAAGACCACCACCATCAGTTCCTGGATCCTGACCCGGCTCCCCCCCCCCAAAGTCCAGGAGCAGAACCAAAGCTGTGCATTTCAGACACAGAGGTATGTGGTTGCCAAAGTCCAGAAAGGCAAGATTCAATAAACGTTTGTTCTTTTTTTAAAGAAGAAAAACACCACCAAGATTATTTGGCATGAGGTGTGAAGGAAGTGCTGCCCACCCCTTTCCTTTGACTGAGAATCTGCAAGAATGAGAGAACGCCAAAGCCACAAAGAACAGTCCCTAAATGCGCAGCTTCGAGGACTGGCAACATATGCTTCGGATCCTTCTGAAGGGCTTTCCTGTTTTCCGGTCGAGGCTCCAACCATAGAAACAGAAGCAATTCTGCTGCTCT
>NW_024847880.1:0-1000 GCF_019175285.1 Sceloporus undulatus
AAGCACCTCTGGAACCAGGGATTTGCACATTCCTGGAATGGTGTCTTTAATAAATAGGCCACTTAGGGGGGGAAAGTGCCATCATCCCTATAGTGAGTCATATATACTACCACAATCAAATTTCTATTACCTAGATCGTTTTCACCTTTTAATATTGCGCTTTCAAAGGTACAACCAGGATTTTGTGTACTTTTACACTACTTCAATCAAATTCTATTAATCGAAATTATTTGCATCTTTGGATAATGAACTTTCAAAGTAACAACCAGTATTTCATTTAACAAGGAATATTTGTAATAAAAACAAAGTAATTGTCTTTGAATGGGGGAGGGAATGGGTAAATGAAGAGCAGGAATTTTTGGTTCAACGGGAAATGTTGGGGAAATAATTACCAAGAAAAGGGGCATTTTGTCTAGGAAGAGAAGCCTCCAATATGGTAAGCCTTTCCTCTGACGAAGAGATCCTTGCCTCCCAACTGTCAGAACTAATGGATTTTCCCTCTAGACACAAACAATCCAGCTTCGCTGGATGATCAGAAAGCTGTTAATTATTAAGAATGCCTAAAAGAGTTTAAAATAGTACTTGTTAATTTGTCTAGATTACTCTTATTGTAATACTGCATGCTGTGCTTGTTATGGAGAAGATCAGGCAAAATTAAGCTTTATAAACTGATATTGGTTTTGGTTGGGGAAACTGAACATATAACAGTTAGTGAGGTATAGTAAGTACTGGCAGAGAAACAGCACTTTACATAAGTGCTACATATACAACTATATATGTAAGATCAACAAAGTTGTAATGATAATTGCATTATAGTGACAAGACACTATTGTTTATTACCTTGTCATAAAGAGAAAGAAAAGAAAATGTTATAATTTCTCCTTGCTGATATTTTTTTTTTTTTTTGGCAAGGGCATTTCTAACTTTTACTCCCTCCTTTTTTTAAAGTCATTGTAAATGCCCCCAGAGCGACAAGAATTTTTGTGTTATCAGTTATTGT
>NW_024847881.1:0-1000 GCF_019175285.1 Sceloporus undulatus
GGGGGGGGGGTCCCTAGAGAGTCTGCTACCTCCAGAGGACTAAACCATGTCAATAGAAGAGGCTTCCTCACCTGGGGAGTCTCTAGAGGAGAGGTCCCCCCCCACAGATGCGGGGAGAGACTCACCCCATAAAACTGAAGCATGCCAATAAAGGGGGCTTCCTCACCTGTGGGTCTCTTGAATAGAGGTTCTCCCTAGAACTGAAATATGTCAATAAAGGGGCTTCTAGACCTGGGGGTCTCTAGAAGAGAGGTTCTCCTTGGAGCTGAAGTATGTCAACAGAGGGGGCTTCTTCACCTGGTTGGTCCCTAGAGAGTCTCCTACCTCTCTCTTGCTCCCTCTGAACCCCTGACGTCACCCACAGTGACCTCACTCCCCAGGGCTAGACAGAGACAAAGCGTATATTACCCGGCGTTCTCCTTCTCCCAGTAAGGAAACATGTCGCCTTGCATGTATTTCCGGGTCAGATCTCTGGGTGAGGGTCTCACGTCTGTACTCAGGAATTATTGGTTGTTCTTCATCTGCCAGGTGATGAACCGTGCGTCTTTGGATGTATTTCCGGCTCAAACTTCAGCTACGGTTGAAGTGTGCCAGCCAATGATGACATGGTCTGGGTCACTTTGACATCTCCATAAATTTTTAAGGTTACTGTGTTGCCAAAAACAATTTGCCTCACCGAATGACTTGAACTGGCCCTTCCGTCCATTTTGAAGATGTCAGAATGTTCATAGTTGCTAGGCCTCAAAAAGACAACAAATCCCATGATGTGTGACGTCATGACGTTCTCCGCCGCAGTCACCGCTGGCCCACTTCCGCTCGGGACGCCCTTCCCAACATGGCTCCCTGCCTGGCCTCCTCCAGCCTCTCCCAAGATGGCCGCTCCTCCTCCCACCTCTTCAGTGAATCCTTTCCTCCAAGCCGAGTCGACCTTCCCAACATGGCGCCCGTCCCCCAAAACAGCACCACTTTCCTTAAGCCAAACCCTCCTGACCCACTTTAT
>NW_024847882.1:0-1000 GCF_019175285.1 Sceloporus undulatus
TTTAGAAAATCATGACTTTAAAGGGGAATGTGTTGGTAAAAATGATATGTTAGGTACAGGGAGAGGTTGAATGTCAGTGCAGTAGATACAAAGCCAATGTTATATTACCTACAAAATGCACACCTGCTTTACATAGCCATTGCGGTAATCTGGATACATAAATCAGTATAGTCCATTAGGATTGTGTAGGACTGGTATAACTGCTGAAATTTGACAAGAGCATTTTTGGACACAGCAGGTACCTGAACTTTCAGGAGAAATGCCAGTTCCAGCTGTGCTCCCAAACAATAATCCTGATCCTTCAGAGGAAGTGCATCACATCAAGAATTTGTTGCATTCCCAATTTCAGATTAGTTTGTTAACTAATCGTCAGAATCTTTGTCTCTTTTGGATTGAGCCTCAGTTTGTTAGCCTACATCCACTCCATCATCATATTAGGATCACCTTTTCATGCTTGGTATCATCAGAGAGAGAGAGAGAGAGAGAGAGAGATCATCATCATAATAGTGAGAATATAAACTTAGATGACCACTCACAATGAGTTCATGTAGGTTTTTTTTTAAAAGGTATAAAATGGATCACTATCATTGATTGTACTGAATCCTATAGAGAGGTCCAACAGAATCAACCAGAACATATTTCTCTCAACTAGCTTCCAGTGTAAGTCATCTAAACGAACCAAGCCTCCTTTACATCCTAAAGTTGTGAAAGAAGAAAATAATCAGAAAACTTGGAAGTGAGTTGCTACCATTCACCATAAAGGTCTTACTCAAACCAAAGAAACATCGGAAGTTGGTCTGACTTCATTTCTAGAATTGATATATGGAAACATAGTGCTTTATAGACCACCAAAAAAAGGAGGGAAGCTGCAGCCACCAAACCACGCGACTTCCCTCCGGCAGAAAAAGAACCCACAAAAAGTGGGGTTTTATGCCGCAAGGGCGGTGTGACAAGTGCTCCACTGGCGCACTCGTTATGTAAGTGCTGAGCAGCACCATGC
>NW_024847883.1:0-1000 GCF_019175285.1 Sceloporus undulatus
TCCTTACATTGGCAGCCTCCTAGGTGTTCATGGAAGACAGAGCCACCCCCCCCTTCCCCGGGGGGGGAAAGGAAGGAAGGCCACCGGAAGGGAATGGGGTCAAAAAGCAGCCCAGCATCATGGGAACTTTGCAATCAGTAACTTTAGTTTTACATTGCGCTGCTGCCTACTACACCAAACCATTTCGCAACACATTTCGCAAGATAACAGGAGACCATGGCCTGGCTTCCACTTTTACTCGCAGTGCCCAAAAGGGGGAGGAATGACGCTTAAACTACGGGAGCGTTGCGCAACGGGCTCCCATAGAAATGAATGGCGTCTGGAAGAACATCGTGCTTTCGCGTTATTGCGCGACGTTCGTGATGCTAACATTGCACAATAGGTGGGGAAAATCGCCAAAAACCCACGTCTGATAAACCTCCAGGACAATTTGGCCAAGCAACATCAAACTAGATAGCAAACATTATTAATGAAGAAGAACAGACAAGCTAGGAGAGGCTGTAGCAGTTTACTTTTGCCTGCGGAAAAGTAAATTCCATTTCCTCCTCTCAACTCCCTTGAATTGGAACTGTACAGCCACTGAAGTAAGTTGAGAACAAAGGGGGAAAGTGTGGAGAGCAGAGAGCAGGTGAAAAAGAGGGAATTAATCAGGACTGCTTTTACCTAAATTGCTGTGGGTCCCAAGAGAGCACCCATAAATTGTATTCAATGGGGAAATTGATTTAGCTCAATAGGAAGCAGCAAGAGCACTTTGGTAATAGAAAGCCAATATCTTAAGCTTTGTATACCAGTTCCGAACCCAGAGAACTCTAGAAGCAGGTTCCAAATTAGTTTAATTTATTAATTAAAGGGGGAATTAACACAACTGCTCAGCACTCACAGACACACTCACACATAAACTAAAGCCTGTTACAGACTGCCAAAATAAAGCTGCTTTGGGTCTCTTTGGAGGTATGCTATTTAAATGATGCATGGGTCCTAAGAATCCAGAAGCTGCACC
>NW_024847884.1:0-1000 GCF_019175285.1 Sceloporus undulatus
CAGGGATGGTGGGAGGGACATGAATTCCAGCCAATCAGGGCCAGGGATGGTGGGAGGGACATGAATTCCAGCCAATCAGGGCCAAGGATGGTGGGAGGGACTGGGGTTCCAGCCAATGGCAGCCCTCAGAGTGTCCTCAGGAAGACTTATTCTGTTCCTAAAAGAGCATTGAACCCATGGCTTTGAGCACTGTTGCCAATTTCGTGACTTCCACACAGAAACCGGGATGTCTGAGTGCTTTCCATGTCATTTCCATGCCTGGCTCTATTCCGCAAAGATTCAGGGACTTTTGCACATTTCAGCTCCAGCCCTGAAAAAAAATCTCAATTTCCGGGACAAACCCCCGAAATTGGCCACAGTGGCCCTGACTCTGAGAGCGAGGCTACAGAGCAACTGATCCTGTTTGGAGTCACACTGAGGGTTTTCAGGCAATCAGAGAGAGGAGAGTGGTCGCCCCCGCCCTCAGGAAAAGCTCAGCCAGGGCAGAGGCAAAGCGGGAGGCAAAGGCAGTTATAGACACACATATATACATATACATATACATATATATATATATACACACACATGCACAAGATGCCATCTATATATTATTTTGTACATATTTTCCTTTATATCTTGACTGGGGGAATATTGTAATCTTTTCCCCCAAGATATTTCCCATGGTCTTAATCCAAAAGGCTTTCTACAGTCCTTAGCCCATTTTATCATGTCCTCCTTTATTATTTCTCCTTCCAAGTGATACTCCAATAGCTTTTTGTATTATCTGGATTACATGGCTGGCTTTTCTCCCAACATAATCTCCTCTAGAGTTGTCATTGTTCTGGAAAACCTCCTTGTTTTTTTGTCCATTCTAAATCTATTATTATTATTGTTAACCTTTATTTAAAAAGTGCTGTAAATTTACACAGCGCTGTACATACAATCTTTTAGTTAGATGGTTCCCTGCCCTAAATCTAGACACCATTTGATGGTATAAGAACCATTCACATTTATGTTCTTC
>NW_024847885.1:0-1000 GCF_019175285.1 Sceloporus undulatus
GACTGGGACACTCCGTGGGCAGAGGTAGGCAGTACCTCTGCTCTGTCATGGACGGACCATTACCTGGTTGAGGTTCGACTTAAGGCAACTACCCAAATCCCCCCGAGGGTGGAGGACCGATTAGGATGGTCCACCCTCGAAGGCAGATGGAACCCAAAAGGTTCCAAGAAGCCTTAGAAGGGCTTATGGTTGGATCTGATGGCGATTCTGTTGATGCCCTGACTAACATCTGGGACAACGATCTCTCCAGGGCTATACACAGTATCGCTCCTAAGCATCCTTTCTAGTCTGCTTCCAATAGAAAACCATGGTATACAGAAGATCTCTAGGAAATGAAGTGGGCCACGCAACGACTAGAACGCAGCTGGCGGAGACACCAGCGCTTATCCAACAAGACACTCCATGAGGCTTGTTTGAAGTCATATGGAGTGGCAATAGACGCAGCAAAGAACTCCTTCTATGCTGCATGTATTGCGTCTGCGGAGTCACGTCCAGCAGAGCTGTTCAGGGTGGTCAGGGAGCTGACTCAGCTTTCCCCCACCCTGAACCCTATTTTAGAACCAACTATAGCCTGCTGTGACAATTTCAACAACTTCTTTGCAGATAAAATCTCTCAAATAAGGGCTGATCTTGACGCTGGCATTTCAACAGAAACTATAGAAGAGGTATCCAGAGCTTCCGTGGACTCTATTAAATTGGATCACTTTGAGTTTGTTCATACCGATGAAATGGACAAGCTTCTTGGAAGTGTTAGGAAGACGACATGCTCTCTCGATCCCTGTCCTTCTTGGCTGACCGTCCAGGGTGGTGATGCTATAACATTACTGTTACAACGTATAATCAATGCATCATTCAGGGAGGGAAAATTTCCATCAAGTCTAAAACTAGCAACAGTTAAACCATTGCTTAAAAAACCCTCCTTGGACCCCCTGGTAAGGAATAACTACAGACCGGTCTCATTGTTGCCATTTCTAGGTAAGGTGATCGAGAGAGCGGTCGC
>NW_024847886.1:0-1000 GCF_019175285.1 Sceloporus undulatus
TCAGGCTCACAGAGATGTCCAGGCACATCTGAAGTCGCGTGGAATGGACTCAGATGGCACATAATTTTAAGATGTGCAAATACACACCTGTCAACTACTGCGTCATGGGCATCCAGCCTCAGAGAGAAGTCCAGGCAGATCTGAAGTCACGTGGAATGGACTCAGATCGTAGATAATTTTAAGATATGCAAATACACTCCTGGCAACTACTGAGTCATGGGTATCTTGGCTCAGAGAGAAGTCCAGGCAGTTCTGAAGGCGCAAGGAATGGACTCAGATGCCACCTAATTTTGGACTTTTATACTGCCCTTGCAGGTGATTGCTCGTTTTGAAGCTCTTGGATTTCCAGAAATGATCGGAGCAGTGTACTGTTGTCACTGCAAGATAGTTTTCCGGTGCGTCAAACATTGCTGGTCCAGGTAGGTCTTCTTCACTGGGGCCAGCATTAGTTTCTTCCTGTCGAGGAGGAAACGCACCTTCCGAAAAGAGCTCCTCGATTTGACTCTACACTAGAAACGTCAGCCGAGATCTCCTTCAGCTCCACAAATGGGGCATGGTTACTGGTCCAGCCCCGCTCAGTTCTGTTGGAGTCAGCCATGCATGGACCAGTAATTTTAACATGTGGAAATACACTCCTGGCAACTACTGAGTCATGGGAATCCAGGTTCAGAGAGAAGTCCAGGCAGATCTGAAGTCGCAAGGAATGGACTCAGATGGCACATAATTTTTAGATGTGCAAATACACTCCTGGCAACTACTGAGTCATGGGCATCCAGGCTCAGAGAGAAGTCCAGCAGATCTGAAGTCTCAAGGAATGGACTCAGATGGCACATAATTTTAAGATGTGCAAATACACTTCTATGCAACTACTGAGTTATGGGTAGGGATGTAAAGAATATTCTCCAAAATTCGAAAATTAGGAGAAATATGCCTAATTCGACAATTTCGATAACATTTTAGAGAGAAGAAATTCTGAGCAGTTCTCGATCAATGAGTAAGA
>NW_024847887.1:0-1000 GCF_019175285.1 Sceloporus undulatus
TCCACCCCTCTTCTTTCCCTGCCCAGCCAATGTAACAACTGCTCTGCTCTGACATAGCACAAAGAGATTGTATGGCAACATTAATGCCATCAAGTAAAATAGTCCTTCCACTGATAAATAAACTACCATATAAAGTATTATCCAGTGGAACAGGTATGTAAGAATCGGATAAATGATTGTGTAGTGAACAAAATATGCCAACAATTAATCAGAAAAATATAATAAAAAGTCATACAAAATGTTTAAAACCACAAAGATTTGAAGTAAGCAGACTTCAGTATACAAGGGGCCCTTGGTATCCATTGGGGTTTAGTTCCAGGACCACTACCACCATCACCATGGATATCAAAATTCTCGGATGCCAAAGTCCCATTAAATACAACAGCATGGTAAAATAGCACCCTTTTTTATAAAATGGCAAAATCAAGGTTTACTTTTTTGGAATTTATATATTTTAAAATTATTTTCAAGCAGTGGATGGTTGAATCTGCAGTTAACGAATCTGTGGATACGAAGGGCCAGCTGTAAAGTCTCATTGAATTCACTGGGGCTTGCTTCCAAGTCACAGTATTAGATTACTCAAAAGTATATACTGTCCTCAAATTTTGTGAAGGTTAGGGTGCGTTCCCCCATGAAAGTGGGAAAACATCTCTAGACCCCCCCCCCCAAAAAAAAACAGTATTAACACAAAAAAGGTACTTGTACTGGCAGGATGTCTGGGGCCAGCTACGTACATCTTCCCTCAGTAACTCACTCTCATGTGGACAGGGAAGAGGTGATGGAATGGAGAGGAGGGCGAAAGGGGGCATACATTCCATCCCTTTGCCCCTCTCACCCACCCACAGCTTCACTCCTTGCAATTCCCCATCCCATCCTCCATCTGCCTGCCTGAGCCGAGACAGCAAGTGAATGTAAGTGAATGTATGTGCCCTCCCTCCTCAGACTCCCCCAACGCACTTCCCTTCCACCCACCCTGCCTATATGAGTAAATGAGCAAATG
>NW_024847888.1:0-1000 GCF_019175285.1 Sceloporus undulatus
TCGTCCGTAGGGGTTATGCCCTCGAGTTCTAAGAGCTCCCTCCAACTGGAGCCTTCATGTCCACTTCCCCCTCGGACACCCTTCTCGACGAAGTGCGCGCCTTGCTTGGTAAAGGGGCAATCTCCCCTTTGCCGCCCGACCAATACCCTCGGGCCTTTTTCTCCAGGTACTTCACGGTACCGAAAGCAGATGGGGGCCTCAGGCCCATCCTGGACTTGAGACAATTGAACTTGTTCCTGGACTACCGCCGTTTTCGAATGGTAACCTTGGCTTCCATTCTGCCTCTGCTTCACCAGGACCTGTGGTTTGCGACCGTCGACCTGAAGGATGCCTACTTCCATATCGGGATCCGAGAGTCCCACCGGAGATTCCTCACCTTCGCTGTCGGCTCCAACTCGTACCATTACAACGTTCTTCCCTTCGGCTTGGCCACAGCTCCATGAGTCTTCACAAAGCGCATGGCACCGGTGGTGGCATACCTCCATCAGAAGGGCTTCATGGTCTTTCCCTACCTGGACGACTGGCTGTTTGCAGCCGAATCCCAAGGCGAGCTGCAGGAGGCAATCTCCTTCGCCTTGCACCTCTTGGACTCCCTCGGGCTGGTCGTCAACAGGGAAAAGTCCCACTTCACACTGACCAGGCAGGTCAAGTTCATCGGGGCCATTCTCGACTCCGAAAGATGCTCCGCATTTCTCCCTCCGGACCGCTTTCAGGCCTTGACAACGTCCCTCAGGCCGTGCATCTCCCACAGAAGGGTGAGAGCCAGAGACGTCCAAGTCGCCCTGGGCCACATGGCATCGACGACATTCGTCACCCCTTGGGCAAGACTTCGTCTTCGGCCTCTCCAATCCTGGTTCCTCTCCGTTGGAGGACCCTCCGTCAAAGTGGCTAACAGTACCGAGGCCGGTGGCCGCTTCCCTCAGATGGTGGCTCGACAGCTGCAACGTCTGCACCGGGATGCCTTTTCATCAGCCCCAGGCACAACTGACTCTGACAACCG
>NW_024847889.1:0-1000 GCF_019175285.1 Sceloporus undulatus
GCCAGGTGATTATTAGGTAGAATGGCTACACACATTCAAGGCTGTGGCGTTTTATTTCATGTTGATTTCAGGAATGAATGGATGGGTGACGAGTTCTGAATTCAGCACAGTATAAATATTGGTTCAGTCTGCGATTGCTTCACCTTGTTAAACTTCCAGGGTTCTAGTGCAACAGATTTGCACAATCATCTTTCCAGTGAATCATCTTAAGATAAATATTAATGTTGTGTTTTTTGCTGTTGTGTACCTTCAAGTTGTTTCTGATTTCTGCTGACCTTAAGGTAATCCTTTACTTGGCAAGATTCCTTCAGAAGGGGTTTGCCACTGTCTTCCTCTGAGACTGAGCAGAGTGTGGCTTGCCTAAGGTCAACCAGTCGGTTTCTATGGCTGAGTGGGGATTTGAACCCTGATCTCCCAGAGTCCTTGTCCAACATCCAGACTGCTTCACCGCAGTGGTTCTCATTGTGTTTATAGGAAAGATGTATTTACAGGAAGCGTGGGGTGGAGATCAAAGGTGGCAAGAGATGGGACATCACATTTCATGTGATTTTTTGGCCAGTGCCTGAGAACCTGGACTCTATTTTTATGTTCTGTCCTGGGCCCAGTGCTTTTCAACATCTTTATCAGTGACTTGGACGACAGAATTGGGGGCGTACTTATCAAATTTGCAGATGACACCAAATTAGGAGGAGTAGCTAATACTACAGAGGACAGGATCAAGATTCAAAATGACCTGAATAGATTAGAAAGCTGGGCCAAAGCTAACAAAATGAAATTCAAGATGGAGAAATGTAAGGTACTGCACTTAGGGTGAAAAATTGAAATGCACAGATATAGGATGGGTGACACCTGGCTGAATGAAACTACGTGTGAAAGGGATCTTGGAGTCCAAGTAGACTACAAGTTGAACATGAGTCAACAGTGTGATGTGGCAGCTAAAAAGGCCAGTGAAATTTTAGCCTGCATCAATCGAAGTATAGTGTCTAGATCAAGAGAAGAA
>NW_024847890.1:0-1000 GCF_019175285.1 Sceloporus undulatus
TTTGAAAGCTACTTAAAAAGCAGTGGTTGGTCTAAATGGCTCCTAGGATTCCTTCCAACTCTATAATTCTGTCATTCAGTTGCAAAAAGGGCTGAAGTTTTCCTGTAGGAAGGGATTGGAGACGTGTTTGGTACTTTTTAGCTTCAGCAGTGATAGGAAGAGGGCTGAATGCATCATGGCTCGTCCCCCTGCTTTCTGGCAACTCTGGAATGGCCATGTTGGATGGACTGAATAACTGAAAAGGTGGATTTTTAGGCATCGTCTGATGTACAATGTCTACTATGGCTTTGTCCAGATGGAGGCAAAGAAAGAGAGATCACACCCACCCCTAAATCCTGTTCTCTTCATATATCCCCACCCTGCAAGTTTTACAAGTAGCACCCTCTGCTTCCAAAGCAAAATCTTTGCAATTGTGAGATCCAGAAACATGTTTTTTTTAAAGAGAGATCTATTAGGCTGCAAACGTCTCGAATCAGTTCCACTAAAATTGTTCCATGCCATTGCAAAACACACAAACACACAGCCCTGATAGAACAGGATGTGGCCATGGAGCAGTGTCATCCTCCACCCAGCTCTGAAGCAAATGTTCAAATTGACAGCAGTTGTTAAAAGAACCAAAAAGTTGATTTTCTAGGTAGCAACTTGCTCAGATGGTTGACCAAAGGCAACCAGTTCCATCCTGTTGGAGGACACATAACGCCATAGGTGACAAAATCCGAGACATGCTGCAGCCGGTTATAAGGCAAGGAAAGCCCAAAGTCCCTCTGCTTCGAATGCCCACTGGCCCAAATGGAAGTCTGCCCAGGTGCCGTAACAGACGCCATGGGAACCCCTTGAGGTTAAGAGGCAGCCAAGTGCCGGTGGAAGTACAGCCCAAAGAGGGCAGCGACAATCTGGCAAGCGAAATCCACCAGGTGAAGAAAGAGAAGAGTCCGCGGTAGATGGTGCCCAAAGTCCCGAGGGCCCCTGTGATGTGTTCACAGTGGCTTGGACCTCATCT
>NW_024847891.1:0-1000 GCF_019175285.1 Sceloporus undulatus
TGATCGCTACCAGAAAGGCCGTTTTCCATGTCAAGAGTCTCAGATCTGTGGTAGCTAAAGGTTCAAATGGTTGTGACATCAGAATTGCCAACACGGTGTCCAGGCTCCACTGTGGAGAAGGATCTGCAACTGGTGGATGTAGGTTGTTGAGTCCTTTGAGGAATCTTTTTATGAGCGGGTCCCTGAACAAAGACGGCTTGTCCTGCAACAAGTAATGAGATGAGATGGCAGACAGATAAGCCTTTATGGAACTCAAAGAGAGGCCGGCGGTAGTCAGTGTCATAAGAAAGTCCAGGACTACCGGGATAGAAACGTTAGACAGTGCAATACCACTGGTTCGTAGGAACGAAAGGAACTTGTTCCATTTATATGCGTAGGACCTCTGTGTAGACGGTCTTTGTGCTGCTCTGATGATGTCTCTCACCCCGGAAGGTAGTGATCTCAAGATCGAATCCTCCACGCCACCAACTGGAGGGATTGCATCTCGGGATGGTGAACTTGTCCACCGTGAAGCGAGAGCAAGTCTGGTCTGTGGTTCAGGCGAAGATGTTCTTGGGCTCGTTGTAGCAATGGGGCGAACCATGGTTGTCTGGGCCACCATGGGGTGATCAGAATCGCATTCGTGGAATCCATCCACATTTTTGCTAATACCCTGGTGATTAGCGGGAAGGGGGGAAACAGGTACAAGAGACCGTTTGTCCATTGGAATTGGAAGGCGTTCCCCAGAGAACCGGCTGCACGAATCCGTGAGCAATAGGTCTGTAGTTGAGCATTGCTGGGTGAGGCAAACAGATCCACTATGGGGGTGCCACATCGCTGGAAGAGAGTGGCAGTTACTTCTGGGTGTAACATCCATTCGTGACATGTTGACCTGGATCTGCTTAACTTGTCCGCCAGGTCATTTTCGTCTCCTGGGAGGTGAACACAATGAAGCAGTATTCTGTGTTGTATGCACCATTCCCATATTCTGAGTGTGATGTCCAAAAGAGTCTTGGACCTC
>NW_024847892.1:0-1000 GCF_019175285.1 Sceloporus undulatus
ACCATGTTCTAGAAGAGTTTCTTCCTGACGTTTCACCAGCATCTGTGTCTGGCAACTTCATGGCATCCCTCCAGTCCATCTGCCTTGGTCCAGGCCTTGGGGGTAGAGAGGAACTGCTGGACCTCTGACCCTTTCCCTCCACCACTCCCTTCTTCTCCTTCTGTGTCGTGTCTTTTTAGATTGTAAGCCCGAGGGCAGGGAACCGTCTAACTAAAAAGATTGCATGTACAGTGCTGTGTAAATGTACAGCGCTTCATAAATAAAAGTTAATAATAATAATAACAACAACAACAACAACAACACATAGCCCGAAATCCCCGCAAAAAACTATGGATGCTCCACATTGTATAATATTTATTTCCTGGCTGCAGGTATTGTTAATGTCTTAAATTGCTTAATTTCTTGGCATTCTGGGGTGTGTCAA
This sequence comes from Sceloporus undulatus, assembly GCF_019175285.1. NCBI lineage: Eukaryota > Metazoa > Chordata > Lepidosauria > Squamata > Phrynosomatidae > Sceloporus > Sceloporus undulatus. The sequence goes on from NW_024847892.1 coordinate 425, forward strand.
ACCTTTAATTTTATTGTATTTTATTTATTTATTGTATTTTATTTTATTATCTTTATTTTTACTGTTGTAACCCGCCTGGATTCCTTGTGATTGGGCGGGCTATAAATAAATTATTATTATTATTATATATTATTAGAAGCCATTCGCATCTCCAACGATTCCCAAACTCTGGCTTTTCAGCATTTTTAACTTCAGCTCCCAGAATTCCAGACCATTGGCCAAGACAGCTGAAGTTTCTGGGAGCTGAAGTCCAAAACACCTGTAGGACCTGAGTTTGGGAATCCCTGCCTTATATGATCACAAATGTCCTTATAATCTCTGTATCCTGGACTGGAGCTCATGAGTCTTAGTCCAGTGGTCAAGCCCCACGCTTGCTCTCCAGCAGCATGAAGGAGAGTCCCACTGGGTGACCTTGGCTAAGTCACACTCTCTCAGCCTCAGTGCAAGGCAAAGGCAAATGCCCTCCGAACAAACCTGGCCAGGGAAATTCTGGGATAGGCTTGCAGCAACAGCAAAGGAGAGAGTGTGAATTGCTATTTAAGTGTCGCAGACTAATTTAAAACCAGAATCAGCAGG
>NW_024847893.1:0-1000 GCF_019175285.1 Sceloporus undulatus
TAGGAAAAAGTCCTTAGTTGTAAGGGAAGCCCTGCAATCTGAGGGCTGGAAAGTATTTTATTTTTAGTATAGTTTTTCTATCGATTTTTTAACACATTTTACATTTTAATATAGATTTTTTAAACTTTTTATATATTTTAATGCTTTTGTTTTTGAAAATATTGAAAATGTTGTTTTAAATTTGTTGTTTCCTGCCCTGAGTCCCTATATTTGGAAAAATATAAATATAAATAAATAAAATGATGATGATGATGATGATGATGATGATGATGATGATGATAACAGCCTCTTTTTATGTTAGTTTTAAGTCTGAATTAAAGGCTTTCCTGTTTTCTAAAGCGTTTGAAAGTTTTATTTTAATTATTATTATTATTAACCTTTATTTATAAAGCGCTGTAAATTTACACAGCGCTCTACATACAATCTTTTTAATTAGACGGGTAATGTTGTTTTATAATATTACATTTCTATGAATGAATGAATGAATTCAAATATAAAAATTATAAAAAGAGTATTAAAATAAAGTTCAAAATGCTTTAGAAAACAAGAAAGCCTTTAATCCAGATTTCATTCGTTCATTCATTCAATTTTATATTTGATTATGTGTATTAGTTGCTTTTATAGCAATGCACTTTACCCACATAATTTGTTTATAACTATATAGTTTTATATTTTATTATTCCTTAGATTATACGGCCCTGGCAGGATTTAATGTTTTGAATTGATTGTGTCTGTAGAGCGCCATGTAAACTTATGGCACTGTACAAACAATTATTATTATTATTATTATTATATTTATTTATTTATTTGTATCCCACTCATTTCCTATAACTGGGATTCAGAGCGGCTTCACAATATTAAAAGAACAATACAGTGGTACCCCGGGATACGAAAGCACCGCCTTACGAAATTTCCGGGATACAAAAAAATTCCATAGAAAAAAACTGTTCCGGGTTACGGTTTTTTTGGGGGGTTACGAAAAAAATTTTTGGTGCTTTTC
>NW_024847894.1:0-1000 GCF_019175285.1 Sceloporus undulatus
TTCAGCCAGACTACAGGATTCCACAATGTCCTTACCAATTGACTAATTCTTATGGCTGCCTGGAGGCCTTTCTCCCTTTCCTTATGAAGCACATTATAAACTATTTAGCTCAGCCCTGGGGACTCACATCAAGCAACCATGATGCAAGGTAGTCCCTTTGTCTTCTGTATCTTCACTGCAGGAGTCTTCCTCGCATTCTGGTCTGATCTGCTGGATATTCCAGGACAGGCTAATGGTAAGAGCTTCACTTTTGGACCATGCTTACATCAAGCATTCAACAATATTAGCTTTTCTTGAAAACTGTGGCCTTCCAGTTAATGCTAATTTCTGTGTTTTGTTGAGTGGCATAACTGAAATATCAATTTTAGTTTTCTTTTAAAATGTTTTTCCATGCTCAGTTTATTTAGAAATAAGCAGTTGGTTGAGCAATAAAAGGAGGGCAGAAGACTCTCTACCCATTATTCAGATGTGCAGAGAAAGATTACCGCACCTCTATAGCTCACCCTGTGTATCTTTGTCTCAAATTATAATTCCTTTTATTCCTTTTGGTATAAACATAGACCCACAGAATACACTTAAAGATCCACTCCAGCTGGGAAATATGAAGAATCAATATTTTCCTTCAGGTTAGGGGGGGGGGGGGGAATCCAATGATTCACTAGTCCAGAAGTAGGAAAGAATGGCTCTATAGAAATTATTTGACTGCAATGCATATCAGCTCATGCCAATGGGATTTAATGGAGTTGATGGATGCTTTGGGGAGGGCCATATTTGCCAGCTCCCCAAAGAATCCATCAACCATCCTTCCATTTGACTCATTAACATTCCTCAGTCCCCAGATTTACTTCAAGACAGACAACAACAACAACAAAATCTATGACGCTTTCTCCCTCTTTTATTTACTAACAGCACTGCCTGACAAATGTACACTCCCTATGAATTCTGGATCTGGAGGTAAAAAATTTACCCACTACTACTACAACCCTAAAACCAAGCAGTG
>NW_024847895.1:0-654 GCF_019175285.1 Sceloporus undulatus
TGGTCTTCTGTTCGGAGGCGGAAAATCCGTGGGTGGAAATTGCTAATATTTCCCCCTTGTCATGGACGGATCACTTCCTGGTAGAGGTGGAAATCAAGGCTTCTACCCAGATCCCCCCCGGGGGTGGTGGACCGGTTAGGATGGTCCACCCTCGAAGGCTGATGGAACCTGAGAGGTTCCAAGAAGCCTTAGAGGGGTTCACGGTTGGAAAAGACGGCGACTCTGTTGATGCCCTTACCGGTATCTGGAATACCGGTCTCTCCGGGGCTATACACAGAATCGCTCCCAAGCGTCCTCTCAGGCCCGCTTCCAATCGTAAGCCCTGGTACACGGAAGATCTCCGGGCGAGGAAGCGGGTTCTGCGACGGCTAGAGTACTGTTGGCGGAAACACCTTTGCTTAGACGACAAGACTCTCCTAGACCGACTGTTGAAGGACTACGGAGAGGCAATACGAGCAACAAAGAATTCGTTCTGTGGTGCTCGTATTGCGTCCGCTGAGTCGCGTCCGGCAGAGTTGTTCAGGGTGGTCAGGGAGCTAACTCAGCTTCCTCCTGCCCTGAACCAGATCCTTGAACCTTCTAAGGCCTGCTGTGACCTTTTTAACGACTTTTTTGTGGATAAAACTTCTCGCATAAGCGAAGGTCTGAACGCCG
>NW_024847895.1:754-1000 GCF_019175285.1 Sceloporus undulatus
GGACCATCCTAACCGGTCCACCACCCCCGGGGGGGATCTGGGTAGAAGCCTTGATTTTCACCTCTACCAGGAAGTGATCCGTCCATGACAAGGGGGAAATATTAGCAATTTCCACCCACAACACAGTTAAAGGTGTGCTGAACTGGATTATTTCTGCAGTTTGGATGCAGCCCTGGAGGCACCATTCTCTCATTTTGATCCAAAAAATGGGAGGAAGAACAGTCAGGGACAGTCTCATGGTTGCAA
>NW_024847896.1:0-1000 GCF_019175285.1 Sceloporus undulatus
ATGTATATTGTATATGTATGTGTGTGAAAGAGAGAGGGAATGTGTGTGTCATAAAGCCTGAGTATAAACGGGAGAAACCCAGGACTTATAATGAGTTATCCATTGGTTAGAATTGCAGTTTTGCCATTACCTGTCAAGGTAAATGAAAAGGCTTATTAACAGACACAGAATTTAGGTGTAATGTGGCAGGTTTATCCCACTCTTACCTGATACCTTTGTGAAGACAGCTCTGAGGAGTGTCTCTAGGATTGAAGGACATGGTCTAAGAAAAGTCACCTTTGCCTTGTGGCAAATCAAGACCGTTTTTTGTAGACTAATTGGAGTGGAGGGGCGGCCTCAAAAATGCTATTTAAAAATCTTAACCATTGTGTAGTAACACTGCAAAATGCTCAGTCACAAAGATGGAGCGATCTTGATCTCTAAGGGCTCTCCATTATCATATTTAGACAATAAAGGAAAGTAAGGGCCTTGCTTTTATTATTCATTTGAGGAATGTATTATAAGAAAGAACCTTTTTTTTTAATAAATAAAAGATGGTAAGGTCGTTTTGTTGTCCTTAGACTCAGCCAAGAGACTTTATTGTAAACAATTTGTCTCCAGTAAGAGGTGGAAATGTCAGATTTTGTTTGTAATGGACATCTATGTGTCAATTTATTTGATCAAATCTGTTGTTGTATTGGAACTAAACCAGTTGTGGTCTTGAATTGTATCAAATCCCATTGAGGCTAGTGTCTCCTGAAATAGCCACTATCCTAAACCATTTTTTAATGTTTGGGTAGAACTTTATTTTGACCTCAAGTGTTATTTGTTTGTTTGTTTTTTAACAAGCACTGTAGGCCACACATAGGTCTAGAAAAAATGAAAACAGGAGAAACAACTTTCATTGAGCATAAACTATGGCAATCACAAGTGGGATCTGTAGATTCCCATAACGAGGTGAGCTGTAACTATACACAGACACACAGAGCTATTGGATTTGGTCTCACAATAACAATCTATG
>NW_024847897.1:0-1000 GCF_019175285.1 Sceloporus undulatus
AATATCCCAGCCATGGCCTAAATTATATTGTATATTATATTTAAAAGATTCAAGACAAACTGGATCTCAAAGGCAGTAGCTGTTTTCTTGCTGACAGAATTTAAAGTTTATTTCTTGGACTGAATTCTAAAGTGATCAAATAATATTTGGATGCACCATGTGCTTTCCTCCCCTTTTGTTTAGTCACTGTCTGGATGGGGGCTATTTTCTGTTGCAGGTGACCTTTGCGGATGTGGCAGTATATTTCACCGAGGACGAATGGAAACTGTTGACAAAGAAGCAGAGACTTACGTACAGTTATATAATGATGGAGAATTATGAGAACGTGGCCTCTGTGGGTAAGGAACCGGAATCCACTAGCATTATAGAATCATAGAGTTGGAATAGACCACAAGGGCCATCCAGTTCAACCCACTTCTGCCATGCAGGAATACACATTCCAAGCACCATCCAGACCTCCAAAAAAGAGGACTCCACCAAATTTTAAAGGAGTATATTGCACTGTCCGATAGGTCTTACTGTTAATGTTTAGGTGGAACCTCTTTCCCTGTGGTTTGCATCCATTGTGGTGTCTCTTTTCTCTGTAGCAGCAGAAAGCAAGCTTGGTTCATCCTCAAAACGACTCTTTCCAATATTTAAACATGGATATCATATTCGTTGTTAATTTTCTTTTCTCCAGGGTAAACATACCCAGCTCTCTAAGCCACTCTTCATAGGGCTTTATGATTTCCAGATCTTTCACCATTTTTGTTGCCCTCCTCTGGGCATGTTCCAACCTGTCAACATCCTTTATGAATTTCAGAGGCCAGACTGGACACAGGATTATTCCAAGTGAAGCCTGACCAAAGCTCTATAGAGTGGCACTATTACTTCCCTTGATCTAGAAACTGTACTCGTATTGATGCAGCCTAGAATCACATAGGCTTTTTTAGCTGCCGCATCACACTGTTGGCCCAAGTTCAACTTGTGGTCTACTAGGAGTCCTAGATCCCTTTGAAGC
>NW_024847898.1:0-1000 GCF_019175285.1 Sceloporus undulatus
GTGTTTTATATTGTATATTGAAAAGATTCAAGACAAACTGGATCTCAAAGGCAGTAGTTTTTTTCTGGCTGAGAGCATTTAAAGTTTATTTCCTGGACTGAATTTTAAAGTGATCAAATAATATTTGGAGGCACCATGTGCTTTCCTCCCCTTTTGCTTAGACACTCTCTGGATGAGGGCTATTTTCTGTTGCAGGTGACCTTTGCGGATGTGGCTATATATTTCACTGAGGACGAATGGAAACTGTTGACGAAGAAGCAGAGACTTATGTACAATCATATAATGATGGAGAATTATGAGAACATGGCCTCTGTGGGTAAGGAACCGGAATCCACTAGCATTATAGAATCATAGAGTTGGAATAGACCACAAGGGCCATCCAGTTCAACCCACTTCTGCCATGCATGAATACACACTCCACGCATCATCTAGCCTTTGTTTAAAGACTTCCAAGGAAGAGAACTCCACCAAACTCTAAGGAAGTATATTTCACTGTCGAAGAGCTGTTAATGTCCCAAAGTTCCTCCTAATGTTTAGGTGGAACCTCTTTCTCTGTGAATTGCATCCATTGTGGTGTCTCTTTTTCTCTATAGCAGCAGAAAGCAAGCTTGCTCCATCCGCAATACGACCCTTTCCAATATTTAAACATGGATATCATATCTGCTGTTAATTTTCTTTTCTCCAGGGTAAACATACCCAGCTCTCTAAGCCGCTCCTCATAGAGCTTGATGGTTTCCAGATCCTTTTAGTTGCCCTCCTCTGGGCATGTTCCAACTTGTAAACATCCCTTTTGAATTGTGGAGCCCAGAACTGGACACAGGATTAATTCCAAGTGAGGCCTGACCAAAACTGAATAGAGTGGCACTATGACTTCCCTTGATTTAGAAACTATACTTTTATTAATGCAGCCTAGAATCACATTGGCCTTTTTAGCTGCTGCATCACACTGTTGGCCCATGTTCAACTTGTGGTCTACTAGGAGTCCTAGATCCCTGTCAAG
>NW_024847899.1:0-1000 GCF_019175285.1 Sceloporus undulatus
ATAATCAGGCAGTTGAAAAATATTCCATTAAATATGAGTAAAAATACTTTGATTGAAAAGTGGCATCATTTCCTGTGAGACTGACATAGAGTATTGAATCAGAGCACATGGCATGATGCAAGCTAACTGCAGAGGATGCTTCATGCTGTGTGGCACCAGGAGATGACTCACAACCAATACAGTATACAGCTCACATGCGGATTGATGTGGACTGGATTGGAGTTGTGTGTACAAGAGATGGTGAAGTTGATGCAAGTCAGAGAGCTTGCAAATATTTGTATTATTTTGCAACTCAGGATAGAGAACCTCCAAGGACTTGGGTGAAATCAACTGTGTCTGTGAGTTACTTTTAAGTGTGGACAGTAGTTAGTGCATTGCCAAAACCTATATCTGGATATTTGTTTCCATACTCTGCTATGTTATTGTTGAGCTGCATCTGGAAGTGTTGCTTTCAGATCGCGCTGTACATTGGCTTATGAACAGGACTGGAATTCAGAGCCAAGAAGGACCTGAGAGCCAGTGTGCTAATCCCTTTTGTCTGAGGTATTTGCATCAAGCATCCGTTGCAATCAATTTGGATTCAGACAATTCTTTCCCCACCCAGGAAACATACTAAAGTGATTTAAACCATTTTGAACCCTCAGTCTCTGTAAGAAACAGTTTCACTATAAATATCCACCCCGATATTTACTGTTCTTTGGTGTCAGTCCCGTTGCAGAGAGACACTCTGTTGGTTTACATGGCTAAGCTCCTCAATATACTCAACAAGCCCACTTTCCGTTCTCATGCAGGACCCTCAGCAATTGGAATCAAGAACATTCTAGGAAATGTATTACCGTTAGTATAGCTTTACATTATTCACCAAACTCACCATTGTTACTTACCTCTTGTGTGTATATACGAATGCTTGTGTGTGTGCGCATGTGTGCGCGCATGCATGCATGCATTTTGTTTTTTCCCTAAATAAAACATAAAAACCCATTTGAAATGCCTCTGGAGT
>NW_024847900.1:0-442 GCF_019175285.1 Sceloporus undulatus
ACAAATGCCAGCATTGTGGGAAAAGTTATGCCTACAAATCAGTCCTTTTCATGCATCAGAGAATCCACACAGGAGCAAAGCCATACAAATGCCAGTGTTGTGGGAAATGTTTTTCATCAAAATCAAACCTAATGATACATCAGAGAAGCCACACTGGAGAGAAACCATACAAATGCCAGCATTGAGAGAAATGTTTTTCATCGAAATCCTACCTAGTGATACATCAGAGAAGCCACACTGGAGAGAAACCATACAAATGCCAGCATTGTGGGAAAAGTTATGCCTACAAATCAGTTCTTGTCATGCATCAGAGAATCCACACAGGAGCAAAGCCCTACAAATGCCAGCACTGTGGGAAATGTTTTTCTTTGACGTCATACTTAATGAGACATCAGAGAGTCCACACAGGAGCGAAGCCATACAAATGCCAGCACTGTGGGAA
>NW_024847900.1:542-1000 GCF_019175285.1 Sceloporus undulatus
GATACATCAGAGAAGCCACACTGGAGAGAAACCATACAAATGCCAGCATTGTGGGAAAAGTTATGCCTACAAATCAGTCCTTGTCATGCATCAGAGAATCCACACAGGAGCAAAGCCATACAAATGCCAGCATTGTGGGAAATGTTTTTCTCAGAGGTCAAACCTAGTGACACATGAGAGAGTCCACACAGGAGCGAAGCCATACAAATGCCAGCACTGTGGGAAATGTTTTTCTTTTACGTCATACTTAATGAGACATCAGAGAGTCCACACAGGAGCAAAGCCATACCAATGCCAGTGTTGTGGGAAATGTTTTTCATCAAAATCAAACCTAATGATACATCAGAGAAGCCACACTGGAGGGAATCCATACAAATGCCAGCATTGTGGGAAAAGTTATGCCTACAAATCAGTCCTTGTCATGCATCAGAGAATCCACACAGGAGCAAAGCCATACA
>NW_024847901.1:0-1000 GCF_019175285.1 Sceloporus undulatus
TTGGACGCCCAGTTTCCTCTTTCATTCCTCTACCTCTTCTCCAGTCATATTTTTAGTTATCAACGCTGTCTTGTCTTTATTAATTTTCAGGCCTGTGAATCTGCCGAATTTGTTTAGCTCCTGTAGCAGCGGTTCTCTGCCCTGATTTGGGTCTCCCAAAACTTTTACCACGTCATCCGCAAACGCTCTTATCTTGGTTTTCTTTTCCTGTTAATCCCTTTTATATTTGGATTACCTTTAACAGAGGAAATCAAAATTTCCATCACTTCTACGAATAAGAGCGGTGATATTGGGCATCCTTGCCTTGTGCCCTTATTGATCACACATCCTTGGGATCTTTCTCCGTTGATAATTAAGCTCTTTGCCGATTATATATTTGCCTTATTGTCTCCCATTTCCATACGTTTTACCACTTCTATCAAAAGATCCCATCTCACACCGTCGAAGGCTTTCTCCATGTCAATAGCAATTAGGGCACATTTAATTCTCATTATTTACCTGGTAAAATTCAAGACAATTTATAATCGTTCTGATATTGATCCTAATCTTTTTGCCTGGTAAAAACCCATTTTGCTCCTTCCCAATTGTCGAATTCAAAATTCCCTTCAGTCTGCTGGCAAGTATTTGTGTGAATCTCTTATAATCAGTGTTCAGCAAACTTATTGGTCTACAATTAGTCATTAACAAGCTGTCCTTTCCTTCTTTAGGAATTAAAGTGTCACTCGCTAGCTCCTATGAGTCTGGAATCCCCTCTGCATTAATAGGATTAAACCATTTATATAGTGGATCCACTAGTTCCCCTTGAAATGTTTTATAATATCTAGCTGTAAATCCATCCACTCCAAGGGATTTCTCCTCTTTATAATCTTCTTATCTTCCCTCTGTCTATGGGGCCTGCAAAGGGAGGGGGCTTCCTTTCCTGGGGAGGGCATGGTCTAGATCTTCCCTGTCTATGGGGCTTCAAAAGAAGGCTCCAGGGCAGAGGAGAATGTGGCCCAAT
>NW_024847902.1:0-1000 GCF_019175285.1 Sceloporus undulatus
TAGGAAACAGGCAAACTAACCCAGAGAAATGCTCTTGTCCTGAGGTCTCTCCTCCTTCTCTCAGCCTCAACTGACTCAACTCCCACCTTGGCCAAGATTCTCAATTCTTTCCAAGGAAACCAACCAAAGAAACACATTCTCTTTGGTTCCATCTGAGTCCATCTGAGTCCAATTTCATGGGTTGCATTTCTCTTAACAGGATGATTTCAATTGCTTTTTAACATTTCACACTCAGTTCTCAAGTATCCACAGATTCTGCATCTCAATATATCCCCAAAAAGCCAACCTTGATTTTGCCATTTTATGTAAGGCACATCATACTACAACCCCATTGTTTGTAATAGCACTTGAACATCCACGGATTTTGGTTACTTCGTAGGGTCCTGAAACCAAACCTCAGCAGATACTGAGGTCAAACTGTAAATAAAGTTCAAATTCTTTTTATTTTCAGAATAAACAACCATACAATCAATAAAATTACAATTCAAACATACATCACACTTGTTCTTATTTTTGTTCTTATTATTACCATCTACATCTTTCTCCTTCCTACCTCCTTTATTCTTTAAACCGCATGTGAAGACTAGATTGGGTGGAGAGGATGTGGGGAGAACTTCTATCTATGCAAGGTAGCCGGTGGATCGGTATCAATAACAGTGTCGGTGACAGTGAAAAGCCCTAATCTGGAAAGGCCTGCCGAAAGAGATCCGTCTTAACAGCCTTTTAAAAGGCTTCTAAGGTGGTGATGTGACGGATCTCTTCCGGAAAGTCATTCCAAAGCCTAGGAATGGCAGAAGAAAAGGTCCTCTGGGTTGTTGCAGCCAATCTAGTCTTCTTAGGCTTTAGGAGACTTTTTCCACTGCAGGGAGGATTGTGTGGAAGAAAGCACTCCCGCAAGTAGTCAGGACCCAAGCCATGTAGGGCTTCAAAGGTTACAACCAACACCTTGTATCTTGCCCAGACACTAATGGGCAGCCAGTGGAGGGATTTAAGAACCGGT
>NW_024847903.1:0-1000 GCF_019175285.1 Sceloporus undulatus
TTTTTTTCCATTCTTTCTATGGCTTCAAGTATTTTCTCATTAGATTCTGTTGGTTTTGATTCTATAGAGGGTCTTCTTATTTGGGCTGTGGAGCTCCCTTGTTGTTGCTTTTGTGCTGTTAATCTGGTTACCACAGACATTTTCTATCTGACTTGTTGGTTTTAGAATCCCAAAAATTGGATATCAGCTATCTTCCTTTAATCTCTCTTTCTCTCCCTTCTCAGCTGGTCTTCTCTGCTTGCCTTGGCTTTTCTCTGCTTTACTCTAGCCTCCTTTGCTCCTGCGTCCGCTGTCCCTCCTTGGCCTCTCTCTCTCCCTTCTCAGCTGGTCTTCTCTGCTTGCCTTGGCTTTTCTCTGCTTTACTCTAGCCTCTTTTGCTCCTGAGTCCGCTGTCACTCCTTGGCCTCTCTCTCTCCCTTCTCAGCTGGTCTTCTCTGCTTGCCTTGGCTTTTCTCTGCTTTACTCTAGCCTCCTTTGCTCCTGCGTCCGCTGTCACTCCTTGGCCTCTCTCTCTCCCTTCTCAGCTGGTCTTCTCTGCTTGCCTGGGCTTTCTTCTGCTTTCCTCCGGTTTCCTTGTCTCCTATTCTCACAGTCTCCCTTTGACTTCACTCTCTCCCTACTTGACTGGTCTTCTCTGCTTAGCTTTTCTCTGCTTTTTGTTGTTGTTGTTGTTTAGTTTGCTCCACTAATTAGCTACGCCCACTCAACTATAAAAAGTCCCTCACAGACCAGTTATACTCTACAGAGAGGTTCGCCTGCCCCCAATAATAGAAATTTAACTCCTCTTCCCCCCCCCCCGACTTTGATTATTTTGATTACTCTCAAAAATAATCCATACACGTTTTCTTTACTAGTGTCTCATGTCCATAGTACTCACTGTCATCTCGTCCCCCGTCCTCAATTCCGCCGCATTCTTTCTTTATTTTACTACATACTACAACTCTCGGTTGTCTCGTCGCCTGTCCTCAATTCCGCCGCATTCTTTCTTTATTTAGAAAGT
>NW_024847904.1:0-1000 GCF_019175285.1 Sceloporus undulatus
GCAACGAGGAAATGTGTCCAGGGCGATGGATCACTTATAAAGACTTAGTAGTGGTAAATAAGAGAATAAACATATTAATTTTGAAAGAACAGAATAATTTAGAAAAGGAGGGCATTATGTTGAATTGGTTCCTTTACTGTCAGGTTAAAGAAAGATTTCAATTAGACAATAAAACTTGTGGGATTGAACCTGTAGAGGGGGAGTTTGATAAGATTATTTTTGGAAAAAATGTAAGAAAAATAGCAAAGTTTTATACTTTCTTGTTAAAAATAGAAATGCATGAAGAGACTATTAAACCATCTATGATAAGATGGGCACAAGATTTAAATGAGACGCTACCCCTCTCGCAATGGGAAAAAACTTGGTGTCATAGATTGAATTATACAGGTTGTGTAGCGATTAAGGAAAACTACTATAAGATGCAAAACAGATGGCATATTACCCCATTGAAATTATCAAAAATATATAAAAACCATAGCCCATTATGTTGGAAATGCGGTAAAAGCGCAGGTTCATTCATGCATATGTGGTGGTATTGTGAACATGCAAGAAGGTACTGGGTACAAATTCATGTGAAAATGCAACAAATAGTTAATAGAAAGTTTAAGCTGGAACCAAAATTTATTTTATTAAATATGATTACAGATGATGATTTGGAGATTAAACATGGAAAACTGATATTCTATATGTTAGCGGCTGCTAGAATCGTTTTTGCATCCCATTGGAAAGGAAATACCCAAGCTACATGGAATGAATGGATCCTTAAACTTATTGACTATATGGAACTGGATAAATTGACCTGTTATGTCTTGAAGCAGGATTGGAATAAGAAGAAAATGAGTTGGCAACCCTTGGTTGAATTTATGAAAACGGAAAAAATAATCCAAAACTTTACTTGGTAGTAATTTTAATATTATTACTGTTAGGCATGAATAACTCTTTGTTTAATTTAAATGGATTTAATTGTATGAAACGAAAACAAATGCATAGGTCATAAAAA
>NW_024847905.1:0-1000 GCF_019175285.1 Sceloporus undulatus
AGACCAAGCTTCAAGGCACGTGTACAGGGAGCAGAGAGAGAGAGAGAGACAGTAGGTATTTTTTAAAAGAAAGAAGTTTATTTTAAAGAAATAGCATAGAATAGAAAGATATCATTCATGCAAGGCCTCCGTGCTTTGCAGGTATAGAAGCATACATTACAAAGAGTTCATTTCAGCCAAGCTATTTGGGTAACATAACAAACACACCTAATTGAACTAACTGGCACTGTTCCTGAGCTACTCACACAGTGATGGGCTTTGTAGTCCTTGTGGAATTCTTGGAATCAGGGAGCTGGTTCTGTGCCAACTCTACCTGCATTCCTGAACCGGTCCTCCGGCTGCTGAGAGGACAAAGAAAAGCCTCTGGTTTCCCCAAACAAAGCCAAGATGGATAACAAAGGATGCATGGTCCTACAGGGGTATTTAAAGCCCTCTCTTTGAATCTTCTTGAAAAGGCCGCGCTGGCACTGCTGACTGGCCAGGTGAGCCTTACGTCAGCTATGATGTAGCTGCTCATTAGCATGTGATGTCAGCTCTCATTAGCATGTAACTCCCCCTAGATTAACCCTTTGTAGTCAGGAGAAGTTTCCAAATGACAGGATGACCTAGTCATCACAGGAGGGCTTTAAACGTCGACAGCGGAAAGGGAGAGGGAGCCAGTGAAGGGATGCCAACACAGGAGAGATGTGGTCAGAGCGGTGGGTGGAAGTGATAATGCAAGCAACTGAATGCTGGACAGAAATTAAAGGACGGAGGTGAGAAAGAGGAAGCCCAGCCAGGAGGACGTTACAGTAATCAAGTCGTAAGACCACTAGGGCATGGACCAGGATCTTGGCAGTAGAGGCAGTGAGATATGGTCGGATTTTGGCAATATTGTACAAAAAGAATGTACAAGCCTTGGCTGTGTCTGGATCTGAGGGATACACGACAGAGAAGAATCAAAGATGAAACCAAGACTGCGGGCTTGCTGGACTGGTTGAATAGAAATGTTGTCCACAGG
>NW_024847906.1:0-1000 GCF_019175285.1 Sceloporus undulatus
ATTATTCAGTGCTTCAAGGATCAGAATGAACAAAAGGGGTGAAAGTGGGAAAGCTTGCCATTTACCTTTAGAAATCTTAAATTCCTCTGTTTGTTTATAGTTAACAATTAGTTTGGCTCTTTGATCTTTATACATTGCCTTTATTCATCTTAAATAAGAAGCTCCTATTTCCATTTTTCAAGTGTCAAAAATAACACATCCCATCCTATGTTATTGAAGGCCTTTTCTAAAAAGATAAGTGTTTTTCCGTTGTGCCTTTGAAAATATTCAATAACATAACATTTCAGACATTTCGTATGTTATCACTGACTTGTCCTTATGAATCCAGTGTTTAAGAACTTTTTTGAGTCTCTTGGCCAAAATCATAGAAAATAATTTATAATCCATATTTAATAAGGAAATTAGCCTATAGCTCTTTACCTCAGTTGCACCTCTACCTTCTTTTAACAGCAAAGTTATATTAGCTTGTTTCTATGGATAATGGTAACAGTATTGGAAAAACATCCAAATTCCTAAAATAGAGGAGAGGGTAATTAAACTAAGAGAAGCAAAGGGATTGGACATTTTAATGGCAATCATGAGGGATAAACCAGTTGAGAAAACTAAAGAGGACTGGTCAGGCTTTGATTTATTTTGTAATACTAATTATTAATTTACGATCCCAGATATCATATGGAAAGTCTACATGAACATTAGAGGTTTAACACGTATCGATACCTTGTACGAATTTAAGTAAATTAAATAAAAGGGTCATCTTAGCTTATCTTGGAAGTAAATGAATAGTATATTTCTGACAGTTTTGTATATCAGGATGTTATTTATTGCATGTTGTATGTGTATCTTGTAGGTATTTCTACTTTTTGTTGTTGTAGCTGTATTTGTTATGCAAATGTCTTGGTATGTTTTTTTCATTTTTGTTTGTAAAGGATTGTTTATAAATAAATTACAAAAGGAAAAAAGTGGTTTCCAACCAGATTATTTCTGTAGTTCAGATACAGCC
>NW_024847907.1:0-1000 GCF_019175285.1 Sceloporus undulatus
CATGTTTCCTTTTTCATTAAGTTCTTCCATAGATTTCATATTGTATTTTCCTTCTGGTGTTTTGTTTATTAAATCTCCATATCTTAGCCATGGAGTATCTTTGTCCTTTGTTCTATTGTAATAGGCTTCTTGCAATGACACCCAAAATTGATGTCTCATTTTATACCATGCTTTAAGCAATGCTCTTCTTATAACATGATGGTTAAAAGTATTATTACCTTTTGGTTTTGTATACCACATATATGCATGTATACCAAGATTCAGGTTAGCTTCTTCTATATTCAAAAATTCTTGTTTTCTAATTTGAACCCTTCTTCTAACCATTTGAGACAAGCTGCATAATAATAATACAGCTTGAAGTTTGGTAAGTTACATCCCCCCTTGAAGCAAAGATCATTTATTAAAGCAATCATAACAGTTTCGACTCCGTATCCCATCTTGAAGCCAGTTTGAAATCGGTCCAGATAATCTGTTTCATCCAAGACCGCTTGGAGATGAAGAGGAACTGTCCTCTCAATCATATTGTTTAGAAATGGGAGATGGGAGACCGGTCTGTAGTTGTTCATCTCCAAGGAATCTAGGGAGGGCTTTTCCATAAAGGGCCGTAGCACTGCTTCTTTTAAGCATGATGGAAAATAGCCCTAACTAAGAGATGCATATATGATATATCTCAGGTAATATAAAAAGGGCAAGAGTCGGGAGGGCAAGTTCCACTCTTCACACTTAAAAGGAGCTTGTCCACACCCTCAGTACTCAGATTCAAATTGATCCAGTATGATCTTACTCATGGACACCTCACTTATAGCCTCCGCAATAATGCTGACTTCCAATTTGACTCTTATCTGAGAGATATTATCTGTGAAATAGTCATTTAAAGTATCATAGTGAGCTGTGGAAGGCTCTAATAATGGGTTCTTGGAGGAAGGTGCCTGAAACAGGTCCCAGATCCACCACCCCCCCTCCGACTTCAGCAGTCCCGTTATGCTTCTCTTCCCTTGGC
>NW_024847908.1:0-1000 GCF_019175285.1 Sceloporus undulatus
GTCACTCTCTATAGACCTCCAGAGCCTCACAAGGAAGGCCCCTCCCTCCTCTTGCCCCTCAGCCAATCACAACCCAAATGCCCTCTCCTACCTCATAAGATTTGTTTCTATTTGAAAAGATTCCATTCCTGCTTTGGAATCTGGATTCCGCTCTACAAGGAAACTGATGCCAGTGCAGCCGCTGGTTGCTGGTCAGTGCCCTTGTGGACTGGTATTGCTTTTACTGTTTCTGGGCATTTTGATTGAGAGGGCTGTTGCTAACCAACTCCAAGCAGTCTTCATCCATTTCAAACTGGCTTCAGGTCAGGATATGGAGTGGAGACTGCCATGGATGCCTTGGTCGATGATCTCCATCTGGGCATCAACGGGAAGTGTGTGGCCCTCTTGGTGCTCTTGGACCTCTCACTGTCCCTTCAATACCATTGACTATGGTATTCATCTGGAACATCTGAGGGAACTAGGAATGGGAGGCACTGCTTTGCAGTGGTTCTGGTCCTATCTCTTGGGCAGATTCCAGATGGTATTGCTTGGCAACAGTTGTTGGGCCAAGAGGGGGCTCAAATCGAGTGTCCCTCAAGGCGCAATACTGTGTCCAATGCTATTCAACATTTACATGAAGCAGCTGGGTGAGATCATCCAGAGACATGGGGCGCGGTGTTATCAGTACGCTGATGACACCCAAATTTGTTTCTCCATGTGTCAGTCTGCTTCGGTGACCAAGGATGGCGTCTCCCCTTTGAATGACTGTCTGAGGTCAGTAATGGATTGGATGAAGGAAAATAGACTTAAACTGAATCCAAATAAAATGTAGGTACTCGCTATAGGCAATCCTAATCCGGGAATGGTGATAAGCTCTCCAGTTCTGGACAGGGTCACACTTCCCCTAAAGGACTGTGTTTGTAGCTTGGGGGTACCCCTGGACTCATCACTTCAGCTGTCATCTCAGGTGGATGCGACAGCCAGGAGTGCCTGTTATCAGCTCCGGCTGATACGCCAGCTA
>NW_024847909.1:0-1000 GCF_019175285.1 Sceloporus undulatus
CCCAAGTTTTCTTTCTTTCTTTCTTTCTTTCTTTCTTTCTTTCTTTCCTTCCTTCCTTCCTTCCTTCCTTCCTTCCTTTCTCCCTATCTGGGTTTTGAGGTGTGATTAAGCCTTGTTAGTGGTGTTACTCCTCTTGTTGTCGTTGTGTGCCTCCAAGTTGTTTCTGACTTATGGAGACCCTAAGGGAAGCCCTTCGCAGACTTTTCTTGGCAAGATTTGTCCAGAAGTGGTTTGCAAGTGCCTCCTTCTGAGGCTGAGAGAGTGCGACTTCTTGCCTAAGGTCACTCATTGGGTTTTCGTGGCCAAGGGGGCATTCGAACACTGGGCTCCAGGATCATAGTCCAATGCTCCAGCCACTAAAGCACACTGTCTCTTTCTTGAGACTTTGTGGTTTTTTGTGGAGTGGATCGAAGTCATTGTTGACTTCTGGGGAGCCTCTCCTGGGGTGTTCTTGGCAAGAGTTGCTCAGAGGAGGTTTGCCATTGTCTTCCCTGAGGCTGAGAGAATGTGAATTCTTGTCCAATGGGCCCAACTGGTTTCATGGAGTATTGGAGCACTGGACCCTGGCCTCAAGAGTTGCAACCCAACACTCAAACCACTGCCCCACACTGCCTCCCATTCCCATGTACAGCCTGAGAAATAATTGTAGACTTTTTTCTGTTCTTCATGTGTGTCTTCAAGTAGTTTCCAACTTATGGCAACCCTAAGGCAGCCTTATCATGGCGTTTCCTTGGCATGTTTCTTCAGAGAGGGGTTGCCATCACCATCCTCTGAGGCTGAGAGAGTGTGACTTGTCAAGGGTCCCCTAAGTCCCAAACACAGTGCAGCAATAATCCAATCTGAGACCGCTTTAACTGCCCTGGCTCAGTGCTAGGGAATTCTGGGAAATGTAGTTTTGTGAGACACTGAGTCCCTCCCTCCCAACACTTTCTCATTTCCCCCCAAAACCAGCACAAAGCTGCCAGATGGAAAGAGGTTTTAAAGCAGCATTTAAATCTGC
>NW_024847910.1:0-1000 GCF_019175285.1 Sceloporus undulatus
CAGTTGTCCCTCCGCACTTTATTTATTATGATTTATTTAATTCATGTCTATCCCACCTTTCTCCCCAAAGGGACCCAAGGTGGCTCACAATAACTATGTTAAAACATATTGTAATTAAAAGAAAATTAAACATCAGCTAAAAACAATATAAAATTACAAATATTAAAACCACAATAAAATCACAATACCCATCCCATATAAAACCCATCCACTTGTGGCTTTGACTTTTGCGGCTTTGATTATTTGCAGTTTTGAATACTATATTCTCTCAAAGGAATCTCTGTCTCCTCCATCTCTGCCAGAAGCTGACCATAGAGTTATTCTGGAGAACCTAGGCACCAAGAAGAACGTTTCTTGTTCTAATTTTTAGTCTCCCTCTTTTTCCGGGTGTTAGATTGTAATCTTTTATTGTAATTCCTTAATGGTAATGTTGTAACTTGTTATGCTGTATTTCCTTTATTATTTCATTGTTTTTGGCATCTGCTTGTTATTTTTTGGAATGAGGGGTTGGAAATGGGGAGTTCTTTTTGATCATTATTGATTTGAATGTAATCATTAGTGTTAGGCTTTGGTCATTATTGAATTGTTACCATATTATTATTATTATTATTATTATTATTATTATTATGTGTTTTTTTTTGGTATGTATTGCTATGTTACATTTGTTTATTATTTTATGTTTATTGTTATTGTTTATTGCTATTGCTTTGCATTTCTCTACTGTTGTAAGCCACCCGGATTCCCAGTGATTGGGCGGGATATAAATAAATCATATTATTATTATTATTATTATTATTATTATTATTATTATTATTATTATTCTCTGGGCATTTGTATGTCCTCCAGCATGACTCTATGATCAACAAATGTAAGATATTGACCATAGAGTTGCACTGGAGGACGTGGAGATTCCCAGAGAAGTGTTCTCTCAAGTAGAAAGAATAGTGGGTTTATTTGTCCATTGTCATTTTCCCACCTTCATGGGGGTCCTTCACCCCTA
>NW_024847911.1:0-1000 GCF_019175285.1 Sceloporus undulatus
GGGGATTGGGAGGCAGTTCTGACAGATTTTCAGAACTGGTTTCAGTGAACGAATGAGAACCGGCTCAGGTCCTTGTTTTCAGACATATTAAGTGGTTTTATTTAGCAATTATGAGTAATATTTAGGAAGGAAGGAAGGAAAGGAGGACACAATTAGAGAAAAAGCACTTTTATTTTCCAACCTGAGCTTGCTTAGCTCCATTTTTGGGTCCAGAGGCCCTCTGTTACCCAAAATGCTGGAGTCTGGGGAGGACACTTGCAAGTGCTATGCTTTTTTTTTGGGGGGGGTGGAATTTAATACTTAGCTCAAAGAAGAGACATAATTTTGTTTAGGCAACAGTGACCTTGGAGGTCAGTCCAACTATACCAGGCACGCAATCTCACATAACTCCAGAGGCATTTCAAATGGGTTTTTATGTTTTATTTAGGGAAAAAACAATATACATGCACGCACGCACGCGCACACACACACACACACACACACACAAGCATTCATACATACACACAAGAGGTAAGTAACAAAGGTGGGATTCGTTAATAATGTAAGGCTATACTAATGGTAATACATTTCCTAGAATGTTCTTGATTCCAATTGCTGAGGGTCCTGCAAGGGAAAGGAAAGTGGGTTTGTTGAGTATATTGAGACGCTTAGCCATGTAAACCAACAGAGTGTCTCTCTGCAACGGGACTGACGCCAAAGAACAGTAAATATCGGGGCGTATATTGAAATTTTTGCTTTCGGACAGAGATTGAGTGTTCAGAATGGTTTAAATCGCTTTAGTATGTTTCCTGGGTGGGAAAAGAATTGTCTGAATCCAAACTGAATGCAACGGATGCTTGATGCAAATACCTCAGACAAAAGGGATTAGCACACCAGCTCTCAGGTCCTTCTTGGCTCTGAATTCCAGTCCTGTTCATAAGCCAATGTACAGCGCGATCTGAAAGCAACACTTCCAGATGCAGCTCAACAATAACATAGCAGAGTATGGAAACAAATATCC
>NW_024847912.1:0-1000 GCF_019175285.1 Sceloporus undulatus
CCACCATGTTGTACGTATTCTATACGTACTAGGGTTAGGGGGGTGCGGAAGCACCGCCCCTTCCTAACCCTAGTACGTATAGAATACGTACTATATGGCGGTCTATATCCCGCCTTAGAAAGAAACCTAAGCTGGATCACACTAAAGAGTTCTCTGATCCGGTATTTTGTTCACATGTTGGTCAGTTAGTTGACCATGGACAAGCCTGCCAGCAGGGCAGACGTACATACATACATACATATATACAATAGCATCCTCCATCTTGCAATTCCCAGAAACTGACACACAATTTGCAGCAAGTAAAGTAGGTCTGAGTAGAAGGCAAACTTGTGCCTGGCAGCTTATGGCATGCACTGTTCCCTGTTCAGAGGTACTGATTTTCAAGAACCATCTTTCCTAGTCTGCTTTCATAACTTGGCAGTACTTTTGTTTGGTCAGAATCCAGTGGTGGCTTTCAAATTGTATGAAGAGCACAGAAAAGTTACTTTTTGGGCTACTGTTCCCAGAATCCCCAGTCAACATGGTGCTGGCTGGTGGGATTATGGAAGCTTTAATCCAAAAGGTAAAATTTCCAAGCTCTGGCTGGATCTTTGCCTGACATCCTTCAGCTTCTGGATTTCCTCTGGGCTTAAACACCAGAAATCCAGGCTTGCAGTTACAAAATTCAGAACAAAATGGCAGCAGCCACTTGCTATTCAGTCACTTTTCCTGTCACTCTATTTTGAGAGCAATGTTTTGACAGGCAGCTCTGCAGGGACCATTAGGTTTCCATCAGAAGGATACTGTTGGAGTACACTTTTGCTCAGTGCCTCCCTGTCAAGTAGAATGTTAAAGGAACACCACTTCTAATTCATTCCCTTTGTCTGGAAAAATGCAATGAATGCAACAGTAATCCACTAGTGCAGCCTCTTCTATTATGTATTAGACAATAATAATAATAATAATAATAATAATAATAATAATAATAATAATAATAATAATAATAATAATAATAATAATA
>NW_024847913.1:0-462 GCF_019175285.1 Sceloporus undulatus
GAGAGTTTTCCTTTCCCCGGGGGAACCCATGGGAATCAACAAATTTAGATGTGTGCATGTGTGTGTGTTGGGGTTCTCTCTGCTACCTCACCCATCATCCACAGACTGTTCCCAAGCACACACCTATCATGGGGACTGTTTTTGGATGTGTTAACATATTTTCCTCTTTTCCTGTCTTTTCAGAACCTACAGCATGCTGAGGACGACCTTTCTGGCGCTGGAACTTGATTACATAAATAAGGAAGACAAGCAATATTAAAATAAATGATTTTAATTGCAGTGTTAGGACTATTTACAAGGGGAAGAGGCCGAATCTCACGCACGCGCAACTATACACACAGGCACACACAGAAACAAATTTACAAAATATGGGGGCAAAAAGAAATTAACTGCAGGCTGTTCCATCACAACCTGCAGGGGGGGGGACGCATGCACACGCACAACCACGCACACACACACACA
>NW_024847913.1:562-1000 GCF_019175285.1 Sceloporus undulatus
ACACACACACACAACAACCCACCCACCCAACCAACCACCCCACACACACACACACACTAAATGCAATACAATTACAGAAATACCCACAGGCTGTTAATGCACAGCCTGTGGTGGGAGGAGGGTGCAATCACTCCCCATCACGGGGTGGGGATCTCGGCGCTGCAGGAGGCTGGGGCCGTGGTGGTGACCCCCACACCCGGGCGTGGTACAGGAAGTCGTGCTGCTGTTCCTGTGTCCGCCTCAGGTCTTGTACTGCCCTTTCCAGGGGACCCAGGCGCTGCACAACTGCAATGTGAATAGAATGTGTTTAGAAGTTCCATTACTCCTGCGCCCCCCTCCTTAAATGTTGTACTGGTGAGTGATGGGTGGGGGGTAGTGAGAACAAACCTTGGTCCAGCCTGCCACTGAGGCTGGAAACTTCGGCCCTAAGTAGGGCGA
>NW_024847914.1:0-1000 GCF_019175285.1 Sceloporus undulatus
GGAGGTCGAATTTGTCAGCTCAAAATTTCTCTCTTCCCTTCATTTTGAAATTATTAAAAATAAAATTCTTACTCATTGATCGAGAATTACTCAGAATTTCTCCTCTCCTACATGTTAGAGAATTTGTCGAAACTGGCATTTTTCTCCTAATTTTCGAATTTTGGAGAATATTCTTTACATCCCTACTTTGGGGCATCTGTGCATGCACAGTATCAGCCCCTGAAGCCATGGTTGCCCTCACAGTCTGTTTTGAGGGAGGGAGCTAAGTGGGGAGAGCCCTTGTTCATTCAGAGGAAAGGCTGGAGCATCTTCTGGGGAGGGGCTCTTGGGGGGTTATAAGAAGGAGGGAAACACCTCTTTTCTCCCCAAAGAATACTGTCCCGCTATCCTTCCCTGCTTCCTCCTCAGGGGATTCCTTGGGGCCCAGGTACTTGGGGGATTATTTTGAGAAGAGAGGGCAGGGGGACCCTTGGAAGGAGGCATGGCCATGGAGGGGAGATAGATCCAAAGGTAAAAAGGGCTTTGAGGAGCCCCTCTCTCCTGGAAAGTGGGGCAGAGGAGAGACCTTCCATTCTGATGCCTCATTTGGGGGAGGGTTTCTGCCAAATAGAAAGCATCACACAGGATAGGGTTCCATAGTATTGGAAACAACATTTTTTTTGGGGGGGGGACTTTTCTCTGGAGTCCTGGGGGAAGGGGCTCTGAGGGGTTGAGAAGAGCCAAAATATAGGCCAAAGCCAAGAGGAGGGAGACAGAGGGACCTCAAACCTCTGGCAATCCCCTGGCAACCTGGAAACTAGGCTTAGAGGCCCACAGGATCAGAACTGGGCACCCCCTCATATACTTACCTTTTCCTTCACAACAACCCTGCAGAGGAGGACCGACAGAGAAACCCACAGCCCCAGAAACATCCCCCCTGGTTCTTGGAGCATAGTGAAAGGGCATTAGAGCCCCTTGAAGAGATATTATTATTATTATTATTATTATTATTATTATTATT
>NW_024847915.1:0-1000 GCF_019175285.1 Sceloporus undulatus
ATATATATATATATATATATATATATATATATATATATAGTGCATCTTCTATGGTTGCCAGAAAGAAAACTGGAAGTAGATTTTTGTAGGTTTTTTGGGCTATGTGGTCATATTCTAGAAGGGTTTATTCCTGATGTCTTCAGATGCCAGCCACAGATGCTGGCCAAATTCAGGAATAAACTCTTCTAGAACATGGCCACATAGCCCGAAAAACCCACAAAAATCTACTTCCAGTTTTCTTTCTGGATGCCAGCCATAAAAGCCTTTGACTGGAAGTGTTTGTGTTGAAGAGGAACTTTCAGCAGCAGGTACTGCTTGTTACCTGGCTGCATGACAAACAGCAGTAGTTGAAACTTCCCCTTCTGTACAAGTTTTAAAAGTACATGAGCCCTCTTGTTTTCAGTCTGGCAACCCTTAAAAAAATAGCTGGCTGTGGATTCTTGGTGTGCTGCTGAATTCTTGACCTGTAGTGGTGTATAGATGTCTCAAACCAATGTAATATATTGGGGAGGAATGCAAGTCTGTATGTGTACAGCTGTGTGCTTAGAGGTTTCCATTCTGGACATTGGGCACAACTCAAAAATGGGCATGGGAGACATGAAATAAAGTAATAATAATAATAATAATAATAATAATAATAATAATAATAATAATAATAATAATAATATGTTTTATTTATAAACCGCTATTCCAAATAGATCATAGCAGTGTACAAGAAAATTAAATAATAGTACAAGAAAATTAAATAATAGTACATTTAAGATACACTGTGTCTTCAGGCCAGCCCCTGATGACGCTGGGCCGGCCTGCTCTCTCCCTCAAGGGCCGAAAGATGACAGTTATGGAGGGAGGGGGCTCAGTCTTCAGGCCAGCCCCTGATGACACTGGGCCGGCCTGCTCTCTCCCTCAACGGCCGAAAGATGACAGTTATGGAGGGAGGGCACTCAGTCTTCAGGCCAGCCCCTGATGACGCTGGGCCGGCCTGCTCTCTCCCTCAACT
>NW_024847916.1:0-1000 GCF_019175285.1 Sceloporus undulatus
TGTTTACTGAATTCAAATAATTTCATCTGAAGAGGTCAAGGACGTCTCCACTTCCACATTTTAAACTAGAAAGTAAAAGTTCCACTGATAAAAACTGCAACACCTCCCTCACAATATTCCTCATGATGCTTCCCAAGACATTGCTAGACATGATATCCTTCTCACATAAACATGCTGCTTGAAATACCAGGTTGCATTAGTTCATTGTTAGTGGCCATGAATAGGTCCATCATCCTGCCAGCTGAAGTTGGTCTGTCCTTATCAACCTGCTACTAATGTCAGCAGAAAGAAAAGTTCTAAGTACAATTCATAAATGCAGGGCTCAAACCTGACAAGTTAAGTGGGATGGTTCCTGGTATGACATGTAAATATGCTAACATCATTACAGGACCTTACTGTGGCACAAAAATGAAAAACAACAGAAATATTTCTGTCAGTGGTTATAATCTCCCATCTCATTAAATTATGATTTAGAGACATGAATGATTCTTATGAGTTTATGTACTATTACTCCTCTACAATAATTCATTTCTACTTCTGAAGCACAATTTGACATATACAAACTTGGAAACTTTGCTAATCTTTGTTGTTTGTTGTTAACTGTCCTTGAATCGACCCCAACCCATGGCAACCCTGTGGATGCGCCAACTCTAAGACACCACTATCTCATCCTCTACCTCTCTCCTCAGGTCTTGTAGGTTCAGAACTGTGACCTCCCTGAATGAGTGCATCCACTTGGTGTGCGGTCTTCCTCTTCTTCTACCCTTCCTAGCATTATTGTCTTTTCTAATGCACCATGCTTTCTCATGATGTAGCTAAAGTACAACAGTCGTAGTTTCATCAGGCCTGTTACAGACAGCCAAAATAAAGCTGCTTCGAGTCACAGTGGAGGTATGGTGTTTCAATGATGCATGCGTCCTAAGAGTCCAGAAGTTGCAACAAAGCCTGATGATGTGTGGCTTTGGTGTGGCTTCTGGACTCTTAGGACGCATGCATCACT
>NW_024847917.1:0-1000 GCF_019175285.1 Sceloporus undulatus
CAAACTTTCTCCCATTGGGATAATAGTATGGGGTGTCCAATATATCTGGCCCACTTAATCATTTGATCCTTAACTATCTCTTCTTCTGTGTCAAATTGAAGTAGTATTCTATAAATCTTACCAATTAATTTATTTTTTTCACAGGCCAATATTCTCCCTAACTGAGTTTCTTCTCCCTTTTTGTCAAATCCATATGATTTTTGATCGGACTTAAATCTTTCTGAGATCTGTCTGTGTGTGAACCAAGTTCCGACCCAGCCCTCCTCTGCCAATTTCTCTTTTGTCTTAATTACCCAATTTCCATTTCGAATTTCTATATAGTCTTCATAAATGTACCATTTCCCGTCTTTTAACATCTCTTTCCTGAAAAAAGCTTCGTGGGGCGAAACCCACCAACTCATCTTTGGTAATATTCTTTCTTTATAACGATTCCATACTTTTATTAGGGGGTTTCTAATACAGTGATTGGTGAAATCTTTGTTTTGTTTTTTACCGTATGCTAAATATGCGTGCCATCCAGAATTTAGGCCATCCCCTTCCAGATCTAAAAGTTTCTCATCCTCTAAGGTAACCCATTCTTTGACCCATGATAAAACACATGCCTCAAAATAAATTTTTAGGTTGGGAAGGTCTAAGCCACCTCTGTCTCTAGAGTCCTGCATACATTTGAGTTTGATTCTTGGCTTCCTTCCTCTCCAAATAAATTGTGCTATATCCTTATGCCAATTCTTAAATACTTTATCAGAGGTGATAATTGGAATGGTTTGGAATAAATATAACATTCTTGGCAATACGTTCATCTTGATAACTGAAATCCTTCCTAATATAGATAAGCTAAGTTTGTTCCAATTGATCAGATCCTCTCTTATTTTTGACCATAATTTTTTATAGTTGTTCTCAAATAATTCTGTAGATCTTTTCGAAAGTAGGATACCCAGATACTTAATTCTTTTTTCTACCTTAATTCCTGCTCTTCTTTCTAGTTCTTTCTCTTCCAGGG
>NW_024847918.1:0-364 GCF_019175285.1 Sceloporus undulatus
AAGGGCAGAAATGGTCAGTGTGGTGGAATTGAGTGGGGCAGGCCCCCTCCCTCCTTCTCCAAGCACCTTCCCTGCCCTCCAAGTGCCCTCTTTGGGGACACTTGGAGGGCAGAAAGGGTAGGTAGGGAGGAAGGGAGCTGGGCAGGGCCCCTCCCTCCTTCCCCACAGACCTTGGCTGCCCTCCAAGTGCCCCATTAGGGGACACCTGAAGGGCAGAAAGGGTCAGTGGAGCGAAAGGGAGCTGGGCAGGGCCCCTCCCTCCTTCCCCTTTGACCTTTCCTGCCCTCCAATTGCCCCATTTCCGGACACTCTGAGGGCAGAAAGGGTAGGTGGGGCGGAAGGGACCTGGCCAAGCCCCCTCCCT
>NW_024847918.1:464-1000 GCF_019175285.1 Sceloporus undulatus
CCACGCACCTTGCCTGCCCTCCAAGTGCCCTGTTTGGGGACACTTGGAGGGCAGAAAGGGTAGGTGGGGAGGAAGGGAGCTGGGCAGGCACCGTTCCTCCTTCCCCTGAGACCTTGGCTACCCTCAAAGTGCCCCATTAGTTGACACCTGAAGGGTAGAAAGGGTCAGTGGGATGGAAGGGAGCTGGGCAGACCCCCTCCCTCCTTTCCCATTGACCTTGTCTGCCCTCCATGTGCCCCATTTGGGGACACTTGGAGGGCAGGAAAG
Source organism: Sceloporus undulatus (assembly GCF_019175285.1). NCBI lineage: Eukaryota > Metazoa > Chordata > Lepidosauria > Squamata > Phrynosomatidae > Sceloporus > Sceloporus undulatus. The sequence continues at coordinate 732 of NW_024847918.1, forward strand.
GTAGGTGGAGAGGAAGGGAGCTATGCTATACCCCTCCCTCCTTCCTCACGGACCTTACCTGCCCTCCAAGTGCCCCATTTGGGGACACTTGGAGGCCAGAAAGGGTCAGTGGAGTGGAAGCGAACTGGGCAGACCCCCTCCCTCCTTCTCCATGCACCTTGCCTGCCGTCCAAGTGCCCTGTTTGGGGGCACTTGGAGGGCAGAAAGGGTCAGTGGGGAGGAAGGGAGCTGGGCAGGCACCGTTCCTCCTTCCCCACAGAACTTGGCTG
>NW_024847919.1:0-1000 GCF_019175285.1 Sceloporus undulatus
TAGGTTAAAAAAAGGGGGGCGAGTGGGAATAAAAGCACAAATGCAGTGAGAACCAAGGAGCCACAGAAAACCAATGTCTTGGAGTGAAAGAAGGGGAAGGGAAGAGGACTGAAGGAAGGTGACCATGTTGGCTGGAATCCGGCACAGGACTTCTCCACACTTACAGCAGTTTGTAGGTAGGATACCCATGATTCCCAAATGGAAAAAAAAGAGCTTTTCCCTGGGGGAAATAGTTGCTTTTGCACACAAATTCAGACAAATTTGCACGGGTCGCTTCTCCAGTTGTTTCCGGTTCGTCCTGTTCCTTCATGCACAACGCCCTTCAGGAGCATGTGGCTCCGGACACTTCTTCCACGTTTAAAGCCCTTGCTTGCACACTTTCAGAATCCTCTTCTGTGCCTTTAAGACTGTACCCTCTCTTATTCCAAGCAAAGCCTCAGCTCCTTCAAGACCTCCAAATCTATTTTTAGCTGTGCCACCAGGGTCTCTTTCTGTATGCCAGCGGCCCTTTCAATTACTACAGCTAAGGATCCATTCCAAAACTCTCTCCAGGTGCCTTCAAATTAAGTCAAGCTGCCTTCTTTCCCCCTGAAGGTAAGGATTTTTCCCCCCTTTGCCTTCCTAGCTCTGCTGCAGTGTTTGGCCACCTTTTAGTTAAGCGAGCTGCCTTTCCCAGGACTGCATTAAAAGGGAGAGTTGGACCAAATCCTATTCATTTGGTTTGATTTGATACTGTTGCTTTTGGTGTGGGTTTTTTTGGATTAGAAGCAGTTCATGTATGCAGATGAAATGGATCAGCTGACCCCAATGTGTATTTTAACCCTTTCCAAGATGCTGGAGAATGAGCATCTGTAAATAGGATATCTGGAGGTTTGCAGGTCTGTCTCTCCTTCCCTGGGCAGCTAGGCAGGTTTATCAATACTATGGATGCCAAGTTTCATAACTGGGTATGTACTTAATTTTGATTCCATGGAACAGATTTGCAGAAGAGATCCTCTTT
>NW_024847920.1:0-1000 GCF_019175285.1 Sceloporus undulatus
GCCAAATATATTATCCATATTGTTCCAACCATTTTCATTCAGTTTGACGGAACAGAAACTACTTCAAGGGGGGAATTGAGAATAAGGAATATTTTACTGAAATCCTCATGGATGTTCCTTCATTGAGAGGTAATCAAAGCACATATATCACTATTCTACTGTTCATCATGCAGTCGTGTTTAGTCTGCAGCCTTCCCAGGTTTGAGTGCTTCAATGAAACCCAAAAGAACTGAAATGCTGGTGCTTCAATCAATCCCACATCATGAGATAACACCCACTGTGGATCCTTTTTCAAATCTGGAAATATTTTCAGCAGGAGAGGACCAATGGACAGATGCACCATAGAAAGGAAAGCAAATGCACACTTTGCTCTTGGATGACTTTGATGGCCAGGTACTGTATGCTCAAAAGCACCATCAAAAGACATTATTAAAAAATATTTTTAAAGTGTCAAGGATGAAGTGCTCTTTTTTCCCCACAGGAAGAAAATAAATTGAGAAATTAGAGGATGGATTTTAGTACAAAAGTGCTGACTTCAAATCAGAAGCCAAATGTTAGACCATTTTAACCTTTGGTCCAGTGGTCCCCAAACTGTGTTCTTGAAGGGATTCTGGACTTCAGCTCCCAGAATCTCAGACTATTAGCCAATATGGCTGATTCTTCTGGGAGCTGAAGCCCAAAGTCTCTTGAAGTTTGAGGACCACTGCTTTTGGTCTAATCTTAAAAGGCTGTTTCTATTTTTGCAATGTTTTTGGATCAGTTCAACCAAGCTGGCTGTGTAATAGCTTTTAATGTGATATTTTTACATTGTTTTTATTGATATGTATGTATTTTTATGTTGAAATTTTAATCTGTATGCTGCTTTGATCATAGCGGAAAAGCGGGATAAAAATCTATTAAATCTATTAAATCTATTAATCTATTATATTATTTTGTTAATCTAAAATGGACCCGGAGCAATGGATGCAAGCTGCAGGAAAAGAGATTCCACCTCAACAGT
>NW_024847921.1:0-1000 GCF_019175285.1 Sceloporus undulatus
TTTGAAGGTTTGTCTTTCTCAGTCTGTCTTACACCACTCTTCCAAAGTTTTCCCCCTAGTATTTCTGGCCTTTTTGACATCTACTTAGCATTTACTCCGTCTTCTCCGTCTTGGCTTTAAAGCAGCTAACAGTCCCCCTTTTAAACAGTGAACAGTGCTTCTATCTCCTTTTATCTCCTTTCATTCAAGCTACTGTCCATTTATAATTTGTGGGTGAATTCCACCCCAATTTAAGGCAGTTACAAGGCTGAGTTCCTTATCTCAAAGTCTTTTTTAATAGCCTATAGCTGCCTCCTTTGCCTTTTTAATGGCGGACAGCCTTCCTCCGTGATTTTCCGTCCCACACAAAAACGAAAGTAAAATATCTGAGTCTCCTCTTGAGATAATAATGTTGTTGTTTTTTACCTTCTTGCGTTCCTTGTATCTTCTTGTTACGGATCCACCTCAGAGAACCAACATTTCTTTCTTTGAGAGCTTTCTTTTAAACTGCAATTATCCATTTCTGAGTGATCAGACACTTAGGCAGTTCCTATTCGGCCATTGCTCAGGATTATCATTTGATCATATTGCCTTGATTATTATTAAATCTTTATTATTATTATTATTATCATTATTTATATCCCGCTTCTAAAAACAGATTGAAGCAGTTAACAGTAAAATGTTGGTAAATAACAACTTGTCATTGTTGTGTTGCAAACCCTCCCAATTCCTCCCATCCACAATAAAATACAATTACATTCTTAAACAATTATTAAAGCAATTATTAATAATAGGGGTGAGGCAGTTAGAGCAGTTGTTGAAATGTTTATTAAATCAATAGGAGATTGCTGGGATGTTAATCTGGAAAGGTCTGCCAGAATAAATATGTCTTGATGGCCTTTTTAAAGCTTTACAAACTGGTAATGTATCGGATCTCTTCTGGGAGGCTATTCCATAACTTTGGAGTGGCAGAAGAAAAGGTCCTCTGGGTAACTGCAGAGAGACTAGTGTTTAATAGTAA
>NW_024847922.1:0-1000 GCF_019175285.1 Sceloporus undulatus
GGTGGGTTTGGTTTTCATATTCCTTATTGAAAAGTCTCAGTTGACAATATGAGCACTCTTAAATTTATTGGCAAAATATTGCTTCACGTTTGACACAAGTGCCAGCTCTTGCCAAAGAAAATCCTTGATTTCATTTAAATTCAGTTCTTAAGCCATGTACAGTTTTCTCTCTGGGTTTAAGGTCAAGTCATTGGGAGAGGCAGTTCCATCCCTAATTAGTTCCCCAGGCCCTTCACTTTTTTCTCCTTGAAACATGACTTTTTGGAGCCTGTGTCCTGTACCTTGCTCTTCGTCTTAATAGAAGCCCTCATGAGTTTAGAGATTTTAAACCTATAAAAATCTCAAAATGGTCAAGCAGTCCTGTTAGACACACAAATGTTCCTGATCTGTCTAAATATTAGAGGCTAAACATACTAAAGTGTCAAAATAAAGAAGTAAGAAATTATAACAATTTTGTCATCCTTAAGTTAACTCCCTTTGAAAAAAAGTTGTGTCCGTGAGATTTTTTTCACACTTTATAAGAGCAAAAAGGATCAGCGCCCTTTTCTTCATTATTGAGAATAGCAAAAATGCTGGGTTTTGCACCAAAAACATTTTTCTGTAAAAAAAATGTATTTTGCACAAAAATGATTTTTACATTTAAAAAATTGGCTTGCAGGGGGTTACTTCTTTTACTTAAGAAGTCCTGAAATGCTGGAGGGGGAAGAGAACAACACTCAAACATTATTGTAATCTTTCATATTGAGGAGAAATGTTTTGATTTTTTTTTAATGCAAAAAGATATATGCTCCTAGTCGAAACATGTATTTGGTATAATCAGTATTTCTAGTGTTTATCTTTTCCAATGAAACCAGTATTCACTAGCTCTGTTCAAGCATTATTCCCAACAGAATATGAACAGAATATATCTGTATACCAGATATACCCATCTGGGACATAGTGCCTCAGCAGGGATTCTATGTTTTTCTATTGTTAGGAATTATGATCTATTAATGGTTAA
>NW_024847923.1:0-1000 GCF_019175285.1 Sceloporus undulatus
TGATGCATGGTAGGATCACAGTCTTCTCTATATTCCATTCTATATAGTATCATAGAATAATAGAATTGGAAGAGACCGCAAGGGCCATCCAGTCCAACCTCCTGCCATGCAGGAAATCCAAATCAAAGCATCCCCCAACAGATGGCCATCCAGTCTCTGTTTAAAGACCTCCGAAGAAGGAGACTCCACCACACTCCGAGGGAATGTGTTCCACTGTCAGGAATTTCTTCCTAATGTTGAGGTGGAATCTCTTTTACTGTAGCTTGCATCCATTGTTCCGGGTCCTAGTCACTGGAGCAGCAGAAAACAAGCTTGCTCCCTCCTCAATATGAAATCCCTTCAAATATTTAAAGAGGGCTATCATATCACCTCTTAACCTTCTCTTCTCCAGGCTAAACATCCCCAGCTCCCTAAGTCATTCCTCATAAGACATGGTTTCCAGACCCTTCACCATTTTGGTCGCCTTCCTTTGGACACGCTCCAGTTTCTCAGCATCCTTTTTAAATTGTGGTGCCCAGAACTGGACACAATATTCCAGGTGGGGCCTGACCAGAGCGGAATAGAGTGGCACTTCCCTTGATCTAGACACTATACTTGCATTGGCCTTTTTAGCTGCTGCACTGCACTGTTGACTCATGTTCAATTTGTGTTCTACTTGGACTCCCAGATTCCTTTCACATGTAGTTTCATTCAGCCAGGTGTCGCCCGTCCTGTATTTGTGCATTTCATTTTTCTGCCCTCAGTGCAGTACCTTAGATTTCTCCTTGTTGAATTTCATTTTGTTAGCTTTGGCCCAACTTTCTAGTCTATTCAGGTCATCTTGAATTTTGATCCTGTCCTCTGGAGTATTAGCTACTCTCCCTAGTTTGGTGTCATCCGCAAATTTGATAAGTATGCTCCCAATTTTGTCCTCCAAATCATCGCTAAAGATGTTGAATAGCACTGGCCCCAGAACAGAGCCCTGTGGGAACCCACTGGGCACCTCTCTCCAGGATGAAAA
>NW_024847924.1:0-997 GCF_019175285.1 Sceloporus undulatus
AAAAAAACTTTTGTAAAAAGAAGCTTTTCCTTTAGAGGCTTTGTTAACAAAGGTATGCATGTATATGAATTTTCCTCTCCAAAATTTAACAGATTTTAGGGTTACAAGCCTAATGCTGAAAAATAATGCTGATTTCTATTTTAATGATGTGCAATTATTACATTATATAGAAAAGACTTTAATTTTCCAGAGGCAGGACAGGAGGTCCTTTCTCAGCTCTCTCGTTTAACCGGAGTGTTCATAAGGACTCCCACAGGAATAGCAACTGGATCATATCAGCACAGTAAGTAAAAATATTATATGTACTTGGACTGGTTTGTTTGAAAGGTTTGATTCCAAGTGTATTTTATTTTATATTCTGCCTCTTTCTCAACATGGAACCCAAGGTGACTTACAACAAAGTCAAAACTACATGGAGTTTAAAACCTGGAATTTAAAACACACACACAAACACCCCCCCCCCCCAGATTTAAAAAGTTTAAAATAATTTTTAAAATATTACTGTAAAGATAAAAACACAGCACACATCCATAAAAATACCCTTCTGCATAACCAATTAATCATCAAATACCTAATAAAATAAAACAAGAAGTTCAAAGTGGGGGCCATCCTGGCCTCCTGTGGATGGGGAATTTCCAACAGGCTGATAGAAAGAACCGTTCTCCTGGAGGCCCTTTTGCCATCGCCTGGGGCCCCTCCTTAGCGGCTCCTGCGGCGGCAGCGGGCCTCTGGCGTCAGGAGCCGGCAAGGATGGGGAGGCCTCCAGCGCTGGCGGTCCCCGCCGGCTCTTTCCCAGCCTCTGATGGGGCCTGGGGCCCCGTCAGGGGCCAGCAAAGAGGAGGTGGCCTGGCCCCTGGGGGTGGAAGCTCCGCCCCCTGGGGTGGAAGCTCTGCCCCGGGGTGGGAACTCCGCCCTGGGGTGGAAGCTCCACCCCAGAGGGTGGAGGCTCCACCCCCAGCACGCGGCCCCTCCCCCAGGGTGGAAGCTCCACCCCCCC
>NW_024847925.1:0-993 GCF_019175285.1 Sceloporus undulatus
CCATGGGTGTATCTCAGGTGGCAGCCACTGTTCTGCTCCATCCCATATGCACAGCCCAACTGTGGTCGCTGCCAGAGGACCAACCTTTCCTGTCCAAGACTGTTTTCCTTCCTCATGGTCCTGGAAATAGCTGGGGAATCTAAAGAGTCGCTTCTTCCTGCTCGGTCATTTCTCGCAAGGCTTGCTCTATGGTCAAGGGTGGAGTCTTGTGGTTTCTGATGTACTAAGGAGGAAGAACAGATTGTGACCCAAGCAAGAAAGCTGTTGCAAGACACACACATCCCAACAAAAGAAAGGCCCCAGCCCCAAGAGCATATGTGGCCTTTAGTGCCACAGGCACCCCCTCCCTCTTTGGGTTTCTCCTGAGCTTCACGCCCCCGGAGCCTGATTTGCCACAGCAACTGTAGTGAGATCAAGCTCCCTGCCCTTGCCTTGGAAGCCTAATTAATGTGGCATCCCTATTTTAAAGTGTCTCTTTTAACGCAACACTATAAATGTTCCCCCACAAGAGGTGCTACTACCTCTTAAGATGTAGTGATTCATTGGCTTACTCTCCATGGCTAGAAAGATGATTTGTAGGAGACTGGAGAGTGGGCAGCAGAACGTCTCCCTCTTGTGGACACACTTCCTGGCCCCTTTCAATCCCTACCCGACATGTCTGCAGCATACCCTTTCGGCTTCTTCCAGGGTGTGGTAGTGGAACTCCTCTTCCTCCAGGGATGCTACTAAGGAGGCATGAAGGCGGTGGTTGGCCTCTGAAAACTGCTGGATGAGCAGCAGGTTCTCCTTCAACATCTTGTTCAAGGCAAAGGCAGCTGGACTATACACAGTCAGGGCTTAAGGCAAAGAAGAAACATGGGTGAGGCTGGGGAGGCCACTCCCTTCCCCCAAAGCCTTTGGCAGAAGGATCTCTAGGGCCTAGAAAGGAAGGCCTGGGTCTTTTGCTGGAGGGCGCCACCATGGGCAAGACAGAATGCCACTTGGGGGTGATGC
>NW_024847926.1:0-328 GCF_019175285.1 Sceloporus undulatus
TTATTGACTCAGACCGCACATGATTTTAAGATGTGCAAATACGATCCTGGCCACTACTGCGTCATGAGTATCCAGGCTCTAATCAAAGTCCAGGCAGATCTGAAGTCTGAAGTTATTGACTCAGATGGCACGTGATTTTAAGATGTGCAAATACGCTCCTGGCCACTACTGCGTCATGAGAATCCAGGCTCTAATCAAAGTCCAGGCAGATCTGAAGTCTGAAGTTATTGACGCAGATGGCACTTGATTTTAAGATGTGCAAATACGCTCCTGGCCACTACTGAGTAATGGACATCCAGGCTCAGAGCGAAATCCTGGAAGATCTGAA
>NW_024847926.1:428-991 GCF_019175285.1 Sceloporus undulatus
CTGAAGTCGCAAGGAATTGACTCAGATGGTACATGATTTTAAGATATCCAAATACGCTCCTGGTCACTACTGAGTCATGAGAATCCAGGCTCTAATCGAAGACCAGGCAGATCTAAAGTCTGAAGTTATTGACTCAGACGGCACGTGGTTTTAAGATGTGCAAATACGCTCCTGGCCACTACTGAGTCATGGACATCCAAGCTCAGAGCGAAGTCCAAGGAGACCTGAAGTCGCAAGGAATTGACTCAATGTACAGTCTTTTAAGATGTGCAAATACGATCCTGGCCACTACTGCGTCATGAGTATCCAGGCTCTAATCAAAGTCCAGGCAGATCTGAAGTCTGAAGTTATTGACTCAGATGGCACGTGATTTTAAGATGTGCAAATACGCTCCTGGCCACTACTGCGTCATGAGAATCCAGGCTCTAATCAAAGTCCAGGCAGATCTGAAGTCTGAAGTTATTGACGCAGATGGCACTTGATTTTAAGATGTGCAAATACGCTCCTGGCCACTACTGAGTAATGGACATCCAGGCTCAGAGCGAAATCCTGGAAGATCTGAA
>NW_024847927.1:0-988 GCF_019175285.1 Sceloporus undulatus
ATCTGTCATTGTCTTTCTTTACAGAAAAACATTTCAGTCATAAGAGAGTCCACACAGGAAAGAAGTCACATAAATGCCAGCATTGTGGAAAATGTTTTCCTTACAAGTCAATGCTTGACATGCATCAGAGAGTCCACACAGGAGAGAAGCCATACAAATGCCAGCATTGTGTGAAATGTTTTTCTTCTAAGTCAGACCTAGTGACACATCAGAGAGTCCACACAGGAGAGAAGCCATACAAATCCTCAGAGTCAAGCCTAGTGAGACATCGAAGATTCCACCCAGGCGCTAACCACACAACAAGCCATACAAATGCCAGCATTGTGTGAAATGTTTTTCTTCTAAGTCAGACCTAGTGACACATCAGAGAGTCCACACAGGAGAGAAGACATACAAATGCCGGCATTGTGGGAAATGTTTTTCTCGTAAATCAATCCTTGTGACACATCAGAGAGGCCACACAGGAGCAAAGCCTTACAAATGCCAGCATTGTGGACAGTGTTTTGCTCAGATGTCAAACCTAGTGACACATCAGAGAGTCCACACAGGAAAGAAGTCACATAAATGCCAGCATTGTGGAAAATGTTTTCCTTACAAGTCAGTGCTTGACATGCATCAGAGAGTCCACACAGGAGAAAAGCCATACAAATGCCAGCATTGTGTGAAATGTTTTTCTTCTAAGTCAGACCTAGTGATACATCAGAGAGTCCACACCGGAGAGAAGCCATTCAAATGCCAGCATTGTGGGAAATGTTTTTCTTCAAAGTCAAACCTAGTGACACATCAGAGAGTCCACACAGGAGAGAAGCCATACAAATGCCAGCATTGTGGGAAAGGTTTTTCTGACAAGTCAGCCCAAGTGAAACATGAGAGAGGCCACACAGGAGAGAAGCTACAGAAATCCCAGTAATGAACTAACATTATATTTGTCAAGAAGGAGTACAAAGAATATATTTTTAATCCTGTGGTAATAAGAAAAAGCCCTTAT
>NW_024847928.1:0-977 GCF_019175285.1 Sceloporus undulatus
GCCTTGTTTGACGGAGCCTTTTAATGCTCAAGGCTGCCTTGTTTGACCTGGCCTTTTAATGCTCAAGGCTGCCTTGTTTGACGGAGCCTTTTAATGCTCAAGGCTGCCTTGTTTGACCGGGCCTTTTAATGCTCAAGGCTGCCTTGTTTGACGGGGCCTTTTAATGCTCAAGGCTGCCTTGTTTGACGGGGCCTTTTAATGCTCAAGGCTGCCTTGTTTGACGGGGCCTTTTAATGCTCAAGGCTGCCTTGTTTGACGGGGCCTTTTTAATGCTCAAGGCTGCCTTGTTTGACGGGGCCTTTTAATGCTCAAGGCTGCCTTGTTTGATGGGGCCTTTTAATGCTCAAGGCTGCCTTGTTTGACGGGGCCTTTTAATGCTCAAGGCCAGGGCTGGCTTATTTTGTTTTATATCTTTACATTACACAAATTCAAATATAGTAGAGCAGAAACCTAAATCTATCCACAAAAAACTGCAGATTTATAAACTATGCTTTAGTATTTCAGAAATAAGAGAACAGATATAAATCTATGTACAAAAAACCCTACTGATTTATAAGGCATAGGTACTTCCCATAGTTTCTCATTAATTGGGAGCAATAAGTGTTATCTTTATAGGAACCTCTGAAACCTTTCTACTCTTATTCATCTGATGATATATAATGACTCTATGCTTATTGCTTAAATTAATTGCTTTCTATGAAAAAAATAAGTACAGTTAAACTTTGCTAACATGAATACTCTCATCTTTCATGATTCCTTTCTATAACGCAATCTATATAATTATACAATCTTAGTTGACCATAACTTTCTTTTCTATAAAAAGCTTGCTTGGAAATATAACTTATATAGCTAATTCTAGATTATTATTTTTTACCAGTCATTACAGTTTGACCTTATGACTTAATTTGATTGCATGCAAACTAAATTGACAAAAGGGAGCCTTTCTTTTTCTACCTTGTTTGTACATCTATTATTAA
>NW_024847929.1:0-962 GCF_019175285.1 Sceloporus undulatus
AGCACATTTGGGCATTGAACATGGCTCTACTTAAGATGGCCTCTTGCTTATTTCAGAGGCTTACTGCATAACCAAACTCTTTCGGTTTCACACTGAGCATGGGTCCACATGGCTATGCATATTTAACATGTCAAGCTGGTTTAACAAGAAGTGATTTGCTCTTGGGTTCAACTGTACTTCAACTGTACTTCTCAGAAGTGTGTACTTGGTCAAGGGACTTTGGTTTTTCTTCACTGGGCATGAGTTTGTAAAAATCAGAGCAACTTGCATTGGCCGTGCCTCAGAAGCTGGCTCATATCAATATTACCATCATCACCACCACCATCATTGTCACAAGAAGGCAGCATTAAAAGGACAAAAAACGCACAGAAAGACACTTTGGAAAGTCACACTCTCTCGGCTTCAGAAAAAGTGGGCCCATATCTCAAAAGCTGACTAATATCAATAAATAAGGGGGAAATATATAAATAAGGGGGAAATGTATATGGGAAAATTAAATCCAGGGGGAAAATGTACAATGGAAAAATTAAATTCTGGGGGAAAAGGAGCTGGAAAATTAATCCAGAGGGAAAGGAGCATGGGAAAATTAATCCAGAGGGAAATGTACATGTGAAAATTAATCCAGGGGGAAATGCATATTGGAAATGGCAACTTCCTCCTTTTTTCTTCTTCTTCTCCTCCTCCTCTTGTTGCTCATTTTCAGAGCCAAAGGGGTTTGGGAAATGGCTCTTTCTTTCCCTTCCCTCTGGGCCAGAGGTCCTCCTGCTCCTCCGCATCCTCCTGCTCTTCCCAAGTTTCTCTTCCTCATTGAGGCTGGCCAATGGCAGAGTGGGGCTGGCAACAGCCCCACCCCCGCCATTTTGCTATTGGCCAGCCCCTGCCAGGCTCCCTCAAGAGAAGGAGCTGCTCTTTGCGAGCTGACTCCGGCCCCAGAGAAAAAGAGGCGCAGGAAAAGGAGGAGG
>NW_024847931.1:0-919 GCF_019175285.1 Sceloporus undulatus
TCCTCCATTTGAAAATTTTGTCCTATGTTTGTCCTACATTTGTCCCAGTTCGGAGGTCCTGACTTATGGCAACCCTAGAACCACTCTTAGCTTAATCTAAATGAAGTCCAGTCTCCAGGGCCAGATGAACTACAGCAGAACCTTGTTTTGTTCCAGGACGCGCCGTGGATCCCAAAATCCGTGGGTCCTCAAGTCCCATTAAATACAATGGCATAGTCAACTGGTGCCCTGGCCTTATATAAAATGGCCGAATCAAGGTTCGCTTATTGGGATGTATACTCTTTGGGGAATATTTTCTTTTTCTTCCACTATCTTCTCTTTACCACTTATAGTTGTTAACCCCCTGATTTGTATCTATATAATTCTTATAAATCTTATGAGATATACCAATAAACTCCCAGAATCCCCGACTATGAGCCAACATGGCTGAGGCTTCTGGGAGCTGAAGTCCAAAATCTCTTCAAGGGCACAGTTTGGGGACCACTGCCCCTGTGGGTTCTGAGGGCCATAGGCCGAATTATGTTCTCACATATGGACATTTTATTTAGTCATGTCTGGGATGGAACCACATTTTGGACCTGACTCCAGTGGCCCCCATAATAGGCCCTTGAGGTGATTTTGGACTTCATCTCCCAGAAGCCTTGCCCGTTGCCTAGGGCCTGGCTTCTGGGAGCTGAAGTCCAAAATCTCTTCAAGGGCACAGTTTGGGGACCACTGCCCCTGTGGGTTCTGAGGGCCATAGGCCGAATTATGTTCTCACATATGGACATTTTATTTAGTCATGTCTGGGATGGAACCACATTTTGGACCTGACTCCAGTGGCCCCCATAATAGGCCCTTGAGGTGATTTTGGACTTCATCTCCCAGAAGCCTCAGCCCTGTTGGCCTATGGCCTGGGCTTCTGGGAGCTGGAGTCCAG
>NW_024847932.1:0-893 GCF_019175285.1 Sceloporus undulatus
TTTATGGTGCTTTGAATGCTAACAAGTCCGCCTTTCTTGGACAATTATAGTGATGATGATGATGATGATGATGATGATGATGATGATGATGATGATGATGATGATATCAACAAGCCTCTGAGGCACGGCCAATGTAACTTGCTGTGATTTTTACAAATCCATGCGCAGTGAAGAAAAACCACAGTCCCTTGCCCAAGTACACACTTCTGAGATGTACAGTTGAACCCGAGGGCAAGTCCATTTCTGCCATCTGTCTAAGAATAATGCCAAAATGTCTTCCATTTTGATCATGCCTAAAAACATGCATTTTTTTAAATTAAAAATTAATGAAATAAATTTGATCGTAGGAAAAGCAGTATACAGTACAAATAAATCATATTATTATTATTATTATTATTATTATTATTTATATTAACATTTTTTTAAAAAAACTCAATTTTTGTGCGTCCTCCATTTTTATAAAAATGTGTTCTACATTAGAAAATGTTGCCCTACATTTGTCCTACATTTGTCCCGGTTTGGAGGTCCTCACTTATGGCAGCCCTAGAGTAAGGGGGCTGGGACCTGGACTCCAATTTTGGTGAGGGTCAAGTGCCAGGGAGCAGCCTTAAAACAGCCTTAAAACATTATAAGACAGGCATGGACTACTGATGGGGTTTGGAGGAGATCTCAGGGGCAACTGCACATTGTATTGCCTGGAGGGGGTGGGAATGAAATAATATTTTGCCCCCAACATCCAACAGCATATGTTTGGGGAAGAGGAGGCCATTTTGCCACTGTTGGGCCCTCTCTGAGCCATTGCAAGCCCAAGGGAGGGCTTTCCCCCAAGAAGACTCTCCAGAGCCTTAAAAGGATAGAAGAAGGGCCAAAAATGGTAGGAAACTTGCTCAGGG
>NW_024847933.1:0-884 GCF_019175285.1 Sceloporus undulatus
GGCAGCCAATGGAGATCTTTCAGCACAGGTGTTATATGGCTGGCCCTGGAAACGCCAGGGACCAGCCTGGCTGCCATATTCTGCACCATTTGAAGCTTCCGGGTTTGGTATAAGGGTTGCCCCTCTAATAATATATAGGTAATACCAAAAAAAGGGGGGGGATATAATACAGTAAAGACAAGAACATGAACCCAATCTCCACAGCTTTCTCTTCCCTGTGCCTCTTCTTCCCTCTTTTTATTGTCCTCCATGTCTCCTCATCACTGGACCCTATCCTCTCCGACTCCGTCACCGTCGCTTTCTCTTTCTTCCGCGTCTCTTTAGATACAGTCCTCCATGTCTCCTCATCACTGGACCCTATCCTTTACGACTCCGTCACCGTCGCTTTCTCTTTCTTCCGCGTCTCTTTAGATACAGTCCTCCATGTCTCCTCATCACTGGACCCTATCCTCTCCGATTCTGTCACCATCGCTTATCTTCTTCCGCGTCTCTTTAGATACAGTCCTCCATGTCTCCGCATCACTGGACCCTATCCTCTCCGACTCCATCACCGTCGCTTTCTCTTTCTTCCGCGTCTCTTTAGATACAGTCCTCCATGTCTCCTCATCACTGGGCACTATTCTCTCCGACTCCGTCTCCATTCTCTTTCTTCCGTGTCTCTTTAGATGCTGTCCTCCATGCCTCCTCGCCTCTGGGCACTGTTCTCCTCAACTCCATCCCTTTATTTTCCAGTTGTGTCTTTCCACACACTGTCCCTCTTATCAACACACCTCTCTTGATGCCCTCATCTCTGTCCTTGGCTGTTTTTAGATATTCTCCATCTTACCTTTGTCTCTCTCTTTCTCTGTTCACCACTACTCCACTCTTAATTCTTAGGTCTTAAT
>NW_024847934.1:0-850 GCF_019175285.1 Sceloporus undulatus
ATAAACCCATTGAAACACATTGGCAATAGCTTTCTTTCTTTCTTTCTTTCTTTCTTTCTTTCTTTCTTTCTTTCTCCATAGCTGGCTTGTGAGGTGTGATTAAGGCCTGTTAGTGGTGTTACTGCTCTTCTTGTTGTTGTGTGCATCCAACTTGTTTCTGACTTATGGCAACCCTAAGGGACGTCCTTCACAGGCTTTTCTTGGCAAAATTTGTCCAGAAGTGGTTTTGCAAGTGCCTCCCTCTGAGGCTGAGAGAGTGTGACTTGCCTAAGGTCACTCAGTAGGTTTCCATGGCCAAGAGGGCATTCGAACCCTGGGCTCCAGGGTCATAGTCCACTCATCCAGTCACTAAACCACAGTGTCTCTTTCTTAAGGCTTTGTAGTTTTTTGTGGAGTGTCATTGCCGACTTCTGGGGAGCCTCTCCTGGGGTTTCCTTGGCAAGAGTTGTTCAGAGGAGGTTTGCCATTGCCTTCTCTGAGGCTGAGAGAGTGTGACTTGCCAAGGGTCATCTAAGTCCAAATACATACAGCAATAATCCAATCTGAGACTGCTTCAACTGCCCTGGCTCAGTGCTAGGAAATTCTGGGAAATGTAGTTTTGTGAGACATTCAGCCTTCTCTGTCAGAGAGCTCTGGTGCCACAATAAACTCCAATCCCCAGGATTCCTTAGCACTGGGCCAGGGCAGCTAAAGCAGTCTCAGATTGGATTATTGCTGCCGTGTGTTTTGGACCTTTCTTGGCCACAAATTGTCCATAGCCTGCAATGCATCTCCTAATTCTGTTGGCAGTCCCTCCCTCCCAACACTTTCTCATTTCCCCCCAAAACCAGCGCAAAGCTGGCAGATGGAA